>NC_137027.1:25659811-25737524 GCF_032717465.1 Coenobita brevimanus | reverse complement strand
AGTGGAATACCAGTATATTATTCCAGAAGCCAGGTTTTAGGCAAGGTGGGAGGCGATTTTCCTGTTATTTATATGCGACTTTTATTTATATTTTAAACTGTTTTGAGGTGGAACAGTCTAACAGAGTTCAGTGCCCCCTTCAATACTGTTGTTTTGTGTTACTTGAAAGAACTTTGCCACCCCCATAATTTGAATAATGAGTTGTGATTGTACTGAATTAGATTAGCCTTAGTAATGAGGCAGGGATAAGTCTCCCTTGGTTACTAGTCAACGCACCCCTCTAATCTGAGTGGACTCTGACCACTCAACAGAGTTGAAAGGGGTTAGGGATCTTTGTCATGTTGGAACATACGAGTCACATAAAGTTTGCTCCGGAAAAAAAAAAAAAAAAAAAAAAAGTATATATATATATATATATATATATATATATATATATATATATATTTTTGGATGGCAGGAGCATATAATAAAAAAAAACACCAGTTCATCAAATGTTAATATAATGTTTTGGGAGTAGCAATATTGAAACAATAACAAGAGAAGTAAAATGTGCTGAAAAAGGATTAGAGAGTATTCCTAGACTCATTTTCCCATGCTGCTTAAATTCGATATCACAAAAGGGGTCAGTCACTGCCCCTACATGGCAAAGTGCTCTATGGCACGCAGTGGTATGCTGGACTTCAAAAGACTGGTCCGGTTACAGAGTGAGAAAGAGATGGTGAGACAGATGGATAGACAGATACAGATAGGTAGAAGACAGACCAGATACGCAGATAGACAGATAGACAGATACAGAAGAGGATGGTGAATATGGGACAGATACGCAGATAGACAGAAGACAGATAGATATAGCAGATAAAGTACAGAGATAACAGGTGACAGGCAGACAAATATAAGAAACGATGAGAGAAATACAATGAAGTAAATAGATAGCAGTTGGAAGACATAAAAAGGCAGACAGACAGACAAATAAAAGCAAAACTGTAATGGTAGATGGACAAAGATATTCGAGACAGCACACCAGACAGCTCTATATTTCAGGCAATAAAACTAGCAATTCCAACTCGACACCTGACACTTCCAGATTCCGGAAAATATAGCTGACAAACCCAGACTTAAAAGCCGGCATTTCCAGTCTTAAACTATTTAACGATACGAATCCATTATTTCACAAGGTCAGGCAATTTCAGATTCCAGAAAGCAAAGTTAGCAGGTACCAGAAAATATAGCAGATAAACTTCAAGAAACAGCAGGTGATGGTACCAATGTGGCAAAAATAACGGTTTCCAGATTCCAGGCTCCATACCTGACATACTCTCTCTAAACAGATGACAGTCCAAGTTTTCATAAAAGTAATCTGTCAAATCTAAGCCTCGACCACAACTAGCACCACATCTGACAAAAACATCCTTCTCTGCTAACACTTCCAAATTCCAGAATTCTAAAGCAATGGTTCCAGACTCCAGTTTCCAGTAAGTAAAAGCTAATAATACCAAACTCCACATCTAATAATTCCTACTATTCTAAGAAAAAATAAAAAAAGGACAAAGTTTTTCGCACTTCTGCAGCCTCCTATACTAAGCTCTTATGGCTAACAGTCTCCACAGTCAGAGTGCAGAAAAACAGGCCTGACAATACCAAATCTAAATAACTGACATTTCCAGAATCTCCATAAAATTACGCTGACATTTTCGAAATGCACAGCCGACAAAAAATAAATTTCTGCATAGGTGACACTTACTGTACACATTCCAGATAATAGAACTAACAATATCAAAACTCAATAGCTAACAATTCCACAATTCCAGAAAATTAAAATGATAGTTTGATCACACAGATTCCACTGGTGGGACACTTGTAAAAATCCAGAAAATAGACTCTGAGGATATAACAATTTACAGGACTTCAGATTACATACAGCTGACAAAGGCGTCTGCATAGTCAGAAATTACCGAAAACCAGAGCTAACATTTTCAGGAGAGAGGAAATAAAAAAGCTGAAAAAACTACATCTGACATTTCCAGATTCCAGAAAATAGAGCTGATAAGTACGACCTGCTTTTGCTTGGCTCATTGGTTTAGGTCACGTCTGCCAGTACCTGCTGAGGTGGACGTCTTACCTGCCTGCCGTTAATTAAGGCCTGAACACCTGAGCGGAAGAGAGAGAGAGAGAGAGAGAGAGAGAGAGAGAGAGAGAGAGAGAGGGAGGGAGGGAGGGAGGGAGAGAGAGAGAGAGAGAGAGAGAGAGAGGAGAAATTGGATAGATGGAGATAGAAAGGTAGACAAAAATAGAAGATATAGATAAAAGAGACAAAAGGAAAAGAGAAAAGCAGAGACAGTGTACTTCTCTGTTTATAACCTCACACAAATCCCATCCACTTCCCCACCCACAACAAAACCTAAATCCACTTCCCCACCTCCACACAAAACTTATCCACTTCCCCACCCACACAAAACTAATCCACTTCCCACCCCTACCCAACAAAACTAATCCAGTTCCCTCACCCACACATATTCCTCTACCTCTCATCTCTGCAACCCCCCCCCCTTCACCAACTTCCCAAGCCATTTATAATCTCATTCATCCATTCGCTCAGCCAAACCTCCACCTTCTTCTGATGTAATGCACCAACGTACACTCACCCATCCAACTACTCTCTCATGCTCCTACTCACCCACACCCACCAACTCTGTCCCACAAATTCATCCCCCTTCCACTCACACTCACTCACTCTCATCTTGCTAAATTCTACTTTTATCCATCCCATTCATGTACCCTTGAACAAATTCTGTCTCTCTTGTTCTCTCACTTCATGTCCACCTACCAGCTCACAAATCCCTCTACTTACCCAACACACACTCTTTCCTACACCCTCACTCCTCCATCTCACCCACTCACTCACGCACTTCACAATACCTCTTTCTCTTCCCCACGTTCTCTAACTCCCCCAACCATTTCTTCTCTTACCTAGACACCTCCACACTTATGCACCCCCTGTCATTCACACACCCACTCTCCATCACATTAACTCTCTCACGTACTCCTCTATACTCTCTTACTCATCTATCACTCACTCTTACAACTACTCTTAGCTACTCCCTTGCACCCATCCATCCACTTACTCATTCATACACACTCACACTCTCCTACCACCCTCATCCATCCACACCGACACTCTCCCTAATAACTCACCCACCCTGCTCTTACCTACACCCTCCACTCACTTCCTTCTACCCATCTTACAATCACACACTGCCTCACGCCCCCACTCCCCACACCCACTCTACTCTCATCCACACGATCCAGTACTTCCTCAACCTCTCTCTCTCTCTCTCTCTCTCTCTCTCTCTCTCCCTCACCACCTGCCTCCTGATTTCGCATTCATCGCTGAGCCGGAACATAAAACTCACGAGCTTATTCCAATGGTGGGGATTGAGTGTATTAGTGCCTGGGTGTGGGGGTGTGGGGTGATGTGTGCGTGCGTGTGCGTGTGTGTGCGTGGCGGGGGGGGGGGGGTGTTTTGGGGAGTATGATTCGTCCAAGCCGCTTCAAATGTCGGGTAAGCCAGCCACCTTCTGGGTTAAGCCGGGTGCTGTGTTGGTTCACTGGGCTACTTAAGATGGATGAATGCGTGTGTGGGAGAGTGAAAGCGAGTTATAAACTGCAGTGTTATATTAATAAGCTGTCCACACATACAGTATACTAATCCACATGTTATACCCATTATTTAGTATTGGGTCTTACTCTAATGAAGCTGGGTTTTGTTTTCTTAATGTATTACCTATTTATTTGTTTATGTAATCCGAAATGAAAAACAAATCACCTGTTATTATAAAGAATGAAATGCCTATCCTTTTCACTATGATGGCATTCAGTTTTTCAAAGTTGCACCTATTATGATATGCTCGGTTTATATGTCTGTCTGTCTGTCTGTGTGTATCCATGTCAATCTGAAACTGTCTGTCTGTACGTATGTACAGTAAGTATATGTATATATGTTTGTATCTGTGTTTGGGAAGATGATAAAATTTTGGTTAAGGTCAAACGTTTGGAGACTAAGCCGCTGTGGTCTCTGGCATCCCTCTGTAGCTATGTATTTGCATCCTTCAGACGATTTTACTGAGGCAACAGGAAACACTCTTTCACTGAGTACGTTTAAGAAGGCTCTACGTAACCCCTTTATCTCAAAAGGTATATCTACAGCTGAATAAAATCGCCCGGAGATAGAAAGACTAAAATAAACATCAAATTCCCAGACCAAGCTTTATATACGAGAGGCCACTTTAAAAAAAAAAAAAATCATCTAACATTAGCGGGGAAAAAATAATTAGTTTGACCGGTAGCAGAAAAAAAAATGCTTGTTTATGTTTTCTCTTATGGTCAAAGGGCTAATTAATCTCTCTCTCTCTCTCTCTCTCTCTCTCTCTCTCTCTCTTCGTTTCAGTACAGCAGATTGAAGCCACACACCAACTTCCCTTTATGTCCCACTCCTAACCACACAATAAAGCTGGAGCCAAGAGGTGGAAACGGAGGGAGGAGATGGAGGAACGGGGTGGGAGTGAGGGATGTTTCGGGGGGAAGATGGGGGGAAGGGTGGGGGTGAGGGGTATTAGTGCAGGGTGAGGGGTATTGGTGCAGGGTGAGGGGTATTAGTGCAGGGTGAGGGGTATTTCGGGGTGGGTGTGGTGTTTTTCGCGGGTGGTGAGGGGTATTTCGTGGAGGTGAGGGGTATTTCGAGGGGGGGTGGAGAGGATGGAGGAGTGAAAAGACTGACGAAAGAAGGAGTGTATGTGAGTGAGGTGGGAGGGGGAAGAGGGAGGGGGAGGCCGAGGCAGATGAGATGGAGGGATGGGGTGGAGAGGTATATGAGAGAGGGGGTGTGAGTTGGGAGCAGGGCAGTGAAATGGCGGGGAACAGGGCGACTTGGAGGCGATTTGTTTGTGGCCACCCCAAACGGGATTGAGGAGTCTGGCAATAGATAGATAGATAGATAGAAGGGGTATTTCGTGGGGGTGAGGGGTATTTCGGTGGGGTGAGGGGTATTTCGTGGGGGTGAGGGATATTTCGTGGGGGTGA
Source organism: Coenobita brevimanus (assembly GCF_032717465.1). NCBI lineage: Eukaryota > Metazoa > Arthropoda > Malacostraca > Decapoda > Coenobitidae > Coenobita > Coenobita brevimanus. The sequence goes on along the minus strand of NC_137027.1, from coordinate 25,732,448 downwards.
GAGGTATTTCGTGGTGGGTCTGGGGTATTTCGTGAGAGGTGAGGGGTATTTCGTGGGGGTGAGGGGCATTTCGTGGGGGTGGGGGTTTTTTCGTGGGGGGAGGGTGTTTCGGGGGGGGCGAGGGGTATTTCGTGGGAGGTGAAGGATATTTCGGCCGGTTAGAGGTAATAATAATAATAATAATAATAATAATAATAATAATAATAATAATAATGATAATAATAATAGTAATAATAATAATGAAGCAAAGGATGAAAAATTAAAATATGAAAATTATGACGCGAAAATAGCAGAGCTAATATAAAAATGATACACAGTTATCATAGCTCTAAAAGAAGACTGGGGAGGGGAGGAGCAGGAGATTTGAGGGGGGAGGAGGAGGGTATGGGAAAGGGGAGGGGTCACCCGTGCCTGGAACGTGGGGAGGAGGAGGCAAAGAATGGGGGTGGGAGGTGGAGGCAGAGAAAATACATAATCCTTAAATCCATTTCAAATCGCATTAGCCGCTGAGAGGAAAGTCGAGTGGAGTCTGTATCTAAGACCCTTTACTTCATGATTTCCACCTTTTCGCCTCCACCCCACCCACGGATAAGAGCCTGGAGCAACCGGCTGAGTGGGCTGGGGAGACCTGAGCAGTAAAATCTGCTTAATGGCCAAGGTGACTCTCCTAGGTCATCGAGCAGCCTGGACGGGGGTGGCTGTGTGCGATTGTTCGTGATCTGGTATAATTTTTTTGCGCTGTGGTAAAGGTTGCTGATTACTTCATAGCCTCCTGCCCCTTTCCCCTAAGCTCCAACTCCCCCTCCCCTTTTGCCTCATCCCCTACGGTCCTTCTTCCACTTCCCCTCTGTATCTCAGTCCCCTTCCCCCATGCTCCTTCTACCTCCTCCACTCTTTCCCCTTTCCTCAAGCTCGTCCTCTCCTTCTTCCCTTCCCCTAATCACTCTCACCATTTACTTCTTGGCAGTATGAGGCAGAGTGAATCACCTTTAATCTCTTAGCCATTTCCCAACCCAGAGCTAATCCTGGAGTCTAGTTTAGCTTCCTGTACTTACTTATCCACTTTTCTTTCTCTCTGAGCCCATCCCCCTTCCCTTTCTCCCTTCCTCTTTTGTCTAAGCTCAAATCCCCTTCCCTTTCCTCCCTACTCTTTCTTGTGCAACTCAGTTACCCCTTCTCTTTACCCCTTTCTCTCTTATACGTTCATACCCCTGCTCTTTCCAGCTCTCTTTCTGGTAAGCTCATAACCCTCCTCTTCCCTTTCTCTAAGCTCTTTCCTTTCCTGCTTCCTCATTTCTCTTCCTTCAAGGCTCTTCCTTCTTCACTTTCCCCATTTTCCCTCCCTCTAAACTCATCTCTTTCCCTTTTCCTCTCCATTAAAGCTCATTTCCTCTTCCCCCCCCCTCTCTCTCTCAACTCTTTCCACTCCTTCTCCCCCATTCCTTTTCCTTCTAAGATCATCCCTTTCCCCTTTCATTTTCTCCTAAGCTCTTTTTTCTATGCTCATTCCTCTCCCCTTCCCCTCCCCTTTTCCCCCTCCTTCTAAGCTAAACCCTCCCCTTCCCTCCACCACTCTCTCAATACCCCACCACACCCCCACACCAATTACCTTCATTACCTACATCACCACCACTTTCTCCTGACGCCCTCCACAGTATTAGTCCCCCTCTTCTCTCCTCTTCTCTTCACTCGTCCCTATACTATCCCTCTTTTTTCCACTCTCAATCTCTTGACGTCCTCCACATTGTTAGTCTCCCTCTCCTTTCTCTTCTTTCCTCTCCTCTTTTCTTTCCTCTTCCCTAGCCTTCTCCTTTCTCCTCTCCTCCCTCCTCTCATTCCTCCCGACGCCTTCCACATTATAAGTTTCCCTCTCCTCTCCTTCCCTCCCCTTCCCTCATTAATCTCACTCCCTTCCTCCTCTCCTCTCTTCTCTTCTTTCTCCCTCCCTTCATTATCCTTACTTCCTTCCTCCTCTCCTCTCTCTTCCAAACGTCCTCTACATTATTGGTTTCCCTCTCCTTTCTCATTCCACGCTGTTGACACCAAGCTTTCATCAGTCATCGTCTTATCTCCGTGGACCCGCCCTTTCCTAAGTCCTTTACTCACCCACGTGCTTTTAACAATAATTCCGCTATTACCCTAATGTACACAGACTTTTACCCTGGACTATGCTCTCTTACTAGTTTGATGGCGTGGTAAACTGTACTGTATATTTACAGTATCTTTGTTGGCCCTGACAAGGCTCTGATCTTTTCTATTATTTTTTGTTAGTTATTGCTGGTGCTGCTATTATGATTATTATTATTATTATAATTATTATTATTATTATTATTATTGTTATTATTATTATTATTATTATTATTATTATTATTATTATTATTATCAGAGGTTCTAAAAATTTATGGAACCGGAGCCCCGTTTTGCAGGTTGTGAGTTTTTCCGCAACGTATTATGTCTTTATGGTACACTTTAATACTTTTCATTTTTCCCCCGCCCCAATCTCTCTCTCTCTCTCACACACACACACACACACACACACACACACACACACACACACACACCTACTTCTCTCGCCTTCTGTGCCATCCATCCTTCTCTTTCTCTCTCTCCCATCCTCCTCACTCCTCCTCTTCATTTGCCCCATCTTCTCCTGTCACCTCTCTCTCTAGCCTCGCCATCCATTATTACTTACTGCTTCCCTCCCTCTCCTCTTCATCTTCCTCCTTTCCCTCTCTCTTTCTCTTCCTCCCTTTCTTCCTACTCTCTCCTTCCCCCCTTCTATCTTCATCTTCTTTCTCTTCCTCTGCGCTTTCCTCTCTTACTCTTTATGCCTTTCTTCTCTTCCTTTTCTTCCTCTTCCGTCCTTTCATCTTTTCTTCCTGTCTTCATCTTCTTCCTTTCTCCCACCTTTCCTTTTCTTCTCTTCTTTTTTCTGATGTTTTCTTCTCCTCCTCTTCCTATTTTATTCCCTCCCTCCCCTCCTCTTCTTCCTTTCTCCTTCTGTCTTTTTCTCCTCTGTTTTCATTACCTTGCACTCTTCGTAACTCCTCATCCATTTACCATCACATCTGCTCTTCTTCCTCCTTCTTCCATTTTTATATTCCTCTAACAATGTACATATTTACCCTTTATCTCCTTATCATTAACTCCACTTGGCACCATTATCGTTACCTGACTTACAATTAAGTATGGTATGGGTGTGATTCAGAGAGGGGAAAAGGAAAATTCAGAGAGCTACAGCCACAAGGTCCGAAGACGTAAGACACACCTTCCTTCACTCACCATTAAAATAATTCTTTCTTAATCCTCCTACCTGCCATCTTCCTCTTTCTCTATGTTAGTATTTCTTTCTGTTATTCCCTCTTTCCCCTCTTTCCTGTTAGTGTTTAGCACTTACAGGAAAGAGGGAACAGGAAGCAGAGTGTAAGAAAGTGACTCGAGGCCAGCGTGTATGTGTGTGTGTGTGTGTGTGTGTGTGTGTGAGAGAGAGAGAGAGAGAGAGAGAGAGAGAGAAAAAAAAAAATGTTACAATATATATAGAGGGTGAGAAGGTGAGACATTGTCGAGTACTGCCGGGTAGGCAGGGAAGAGGGGGGGGGATGGGGAAGGGAGCAGGAAGAGTCAATGGGAGTGGTAGCAGAAGAGGAAGGGGATGCGGAGAAGGTGCGGATGGGGAAGCTGAAGCAGAAGGAATAGAAAAGGGAGGAGGGGGAAGGGGAAGAGGGATAGGGGGAACACAGAGGAAGGGGGAAGAGGAAAGGGGGAAAATTGATACAGGAAAAGGGAAAAAGGCATGAGAAGAAAGAAAAGAGAGAGACGAGAAGGAGCAGGGGATGGAGGGGGCGGGAATGACGGGGCATAGGGGATGGGTTGAAAAGAAGAAGGTAGAGGGGAGAGAGGAAGGAGAGAGGGAGGAAAGACAGGTGGGGGGAAAAGGGAAAGGGAAGGGGAAGGAGAGAGAAGGGAGAGGGGGAAGGGGATGCATGGGGTTAGGCAGGGAGTGTAAAGGAGAGGGGAGGGTGGAGGAGAAAAGGTGGGGGAGGGTGATGAAGGTGCGAGGGGGAGTAGGGGACTTTTGAGGGAAGGGGTCTAGGTTACACCAAGCTGGGAGTATTCGGAAATGCGAGGGTGCAATTTCCGTGGAGTGGGTGAGTAGAATCTCTCTCTCTCTCTCTCTCTCTCTCTCTCTCTCTCTTTCTCACACACACACACACACACACACACACACACACACACACACACACACACACACACACACACACATGCACACACACACACACACACACACACACACACACACACACACACACACACACACACACATCAAATAAAAACTAGAGCAGAAATTAATACACATAAGCACAGTACCAAAAATCGTCTCGAGAACGGGGGAGGAGTGGAAAGGGGAGAAGTGAGGGGAAAGAGAGAGAAGGGGGGAGAAGGGAATGGGGATGGTCCTCGAGTTACGAAATGAATGCCGACTAGGACACTCAGTCGAACACTCCAGCACGGGTGACGGAGCCGATGTTGCTGATGAGTCGGAGTAACCAATATTGACTTATTAAGGAATGCGGAAGAAAGCAGGCAGAGAAGAAACGGAAACGAGAGAGAGAGAGAGAGAGAGAGAGAGAGAGAGAGAGAGAGAGAGAGAGAAATCCAGCTCTTTAATACCGCCCTTAAAATTTGATGGAAGTTAATGTGCCCTGTTAAATAACGTAAGAAACTCTATTATCACTTTACCTAATTTTATAGGCTCATGATTGAACAATAAATTGCCTAAATTATCATGAGAGAGAGAGAGAGAGAGAGAGAGAGAGAGAGAGAGAGAGAGAGAGAGAGAGAGAGAGAGAGAGAGAGAGAGAGAGAGAGAAGGAGGCGAGAGAGAGAGAGAGAGAGAGAGAGAGAGAGAGAGAGAGAGAGAAGGGAGGCAGAATGACTATACTTAACTAAAATGGACGAAAATAAGACAACAAAAGTTAAAGTGGCTGCGGTAATCAGAATTATGTAGTTGCTAGTGGATGCGGTTTCGTGGTCATAATATCTATCCTTATCTATACTTGCAGATATATGTCATAAAAAAGACTTTGTAGTTACTTGTAGAGAAGTTATATATATATTAGACTTATGGACGAGCGGTTGTTATACTTGAGTACCTTTGTAAGTAGATAATCTTCTTTCCCATTTGTCATTCAATGACAAGGAGAGGTAAAGAATAGTATGGAACTATTTTTATTTGTCTTGGAAATATTAACAAGTCTCTCACAAAAGAGCGAAGTATAAAGTTAGAGTCCCAGGAGCTATCTCCCTGTCTCGCTCTCTCTGTCTCTCTCTCAAGTTGCTAAGCCCTTCTCCCTGCGGGACCTGTCTGTTCTATGGCTAGCTTCCTTCTCAGCTCTCTTTCCTAAATTCTGGTGAAACAGGAGTCGTATCACGTGTGTTCCCTGTGATTGGAAAGTTCTAGAAGCCTGTGTGTGAGTATGTGTGTATGTGTGTGTATGATCAACAAGGCTTTGTTCACCTGGTGAATTGCTGACAACTAACTGACTGGCTACTTCGTAATCTGTCGTCAGCTTTTCCTCAGTGTAACTTGCAAGATCATTTCCCATTCCCAGGCTCGCATAGAGCTGTCTATCTATCTATTTATCTCTCTATCTATTATGATTTGTAATTATAATATGGAGTCCTAACATATGCTCTGTCACGCGAAAATGGCGTACCATCGACAGTTAATAGTCATAACATATTAATACATATTATATACACATCATAATGAACTTATAAGCTAATTAAGTGAAATACATAATATTGTAAAAGTAACATAATTGTATGAATATTGTATACATATAATATTCATGGTAAATAGCAATTATCCAGTAATATTACATTTTAAACAAGTTGTATTCATTTTGTGAGATGTGTATGTATAACATACATACGCATATAATTGTGCAATGGTAATTACCTGCTAGGTTATACATTTACATATTGAGTTATCACTTTAGTAATGTCTTAATATTTCACACTAACTTGTATGATGATACTGGTAATACAGAATTGTGCTATAGTTGTATGACTTATAATATTGTACTAACATTGTGGTAATACATAATTGTAACATTTTATGAATTAAGTTACAAAATATTGTGGTAATGCATAATTGTGTTGGCCTTATAAATTGTAAGGTTACATTTTGTTAATGCAAACTGTTACATAAGTGTCTTGGCCTTATAATTGTAGTTAAAGTTACATAAAAGTTACATCTTGTTATATGCAACTGTTACATAATTGGCAAAGTGTAACATAATGCAATCGTTTGTCGTTACATAATTGTTACATATCGTTTAGTAGTTACATAATTGTAGTTAAAGTTACATAAAAGTTACATCTTGTTAATGCAACTGTTACATAAATGGTACATAATGACTGTAGTTACATAATTGTAGCAATTGTAACATAATGCAATCGTTTGTCGTTACATAATTATAATATGGAGTTACATAATTGTTACATATAGTTTGTATTTACATAATTGTAATAATTGCAGTCCTAACACATATGAATCCGGTCATGCTGCGGTCGATGATAGTAATGATGTGCCATGCCACTTGCTTGTGGAGACAACAATTTGGTTTTTTGTTTGTAGGATTTATGTAGGTATTTTGGCATATGTAGTAACACTTACACTTATTTTCATTTGTTTGTTATGTGATCTTACTCTATTTCTCTCGTTTTTCTTTCTTTTTTTTTTTTTTTTTTTTGGTGCGGGTAAGGGGATGGGTCTGTTATGATGTGGCAGGGGTAAACCAGTTCTGCTGTCGGGCCCTGCTGTGGATGTCACTGATTGCATTGCGCAGTTGACCCTTGTGCGTTGTGATGCAGTGAGGATCTGTCCGTTCTCCCCTTTGGGGCTAAGATGCGAATAAATGTGTTTGAATGGATGAGTAAATGGAGAGTGAGTCGTCCTGTCTCGGCTACCTCCCTTTCCTTGGGGGAAGCAGCCTAGGTATATAGATAGATAGATAGATGTATTGATTTTCTATAGTTTGTTTTTCTTCGCTTGTGTACGCTTTTTCTATGCTGTTCATGGTTGCATAATTACTGGCTAATTTCCTTGGGATACTTTTTTAAAGTTTAGTTTATATTGCACAGGTATTACTGAAAATGATATATAGCCCCATATTTTGTTATTTCATATAAAAAATATATACACTATATACAGTATTAACTATATACACTGACTTGTTGTTCACTTGTACCTATCGTGGGTAATATGTGTGTCAGCACTGTGTGGAAATCATTGTCTTCACGACTGTGTTGAAGATGTTCACTCTTGCTAACGTCATTTGTGTTGGCCATTTTTTTTTTCTCTAGTTTACCTTGTAACTTAATTTATATGTTTCCACTAGGTAGCTTTAATTAATAAATGTTTAATACAGTTCTTTTAATCGCTCACTGAGTAACTGTGATGGTATATTTTCTTTATCACTTTGTAGATATAATAATGTATAGCTGTATGTATGAAACACGTATTTTATGTAGGTATAAATGGTAACACTCATTGGTAGTAAATAAATGTTATAATAAATGAATGAATATATACAGTGTAGAATATTTATTGTTGGTGATTATTTAGTGTTTGAGTTATGTAGATAACTGAAGTAAGTATGTATATTTAAGCTGTAACTATACAGCACGTTTTATATGTTTGTGCAGAAGCTTATTGTCTATCACTGTGTATTGTATAAATGAAGTAACTATGTAACTCACTAATTTTTACCGTGGTGGGAATGGTGTGAGTGGTGGTGCAGGTGGTGTGTTGACCGACGTGGCGTCTTTTCAGCAAGCACGCATGATGACGTCGACTTCCCACACTGGTAGCTGTTGTGAGTAAATGAGTAGCGATGAGTAACTTGAGTGAAGATGAGTGAGTAAGATGAGTTGTGAATATGGACTTGGTATTTGCTTCGTCGTCTTGACCTCTTGACTCCTGCGTCAGCAGTGGGGGTTGGGTGGATGTAGCAGAGAGAGGAGGGTGAGGTCTGGTGGTTATGATGTATGAGTCGTGTCTCACTCTTCGTTTGTTTGTTCTGTTTTTCTTTGTCGATGTTTTCTCGGTCCTTTTCTCTTGTGATTTACTCGTTGTGGGATGAAGACTGCCGCTACTTGTAGGTGCGTGTAGATTATACAGACGACTCGTAGAGTTGTTACTTGTAGTTGATTGTAGATGGTTGTGGTTCGTTCACTGTAGAACTGAAGTTAATCTTGTAGAGTGTCGCCTGCTTTCGTAGAAATTCACTGTTGATTCGAACACGAGGTGCGTTCTTTTCGCTGCTACCAAATGTCATAAAAAACTTTGTAGCTCCTTTGTAGAGAAGTTATATATATATTAGACTTGTGGACGAGCTATTGTTATACTTGAGTAGCTTTGTAAGTAGATAATCTTCTTTCCCATTTGTCATTCAATGACAAGGAGAGGTAAAAAATAGTATGGAACTATTTTAATTTGTCTTGGAAATATTAACAAGTCTCTCACAAAGAGCGAAGTATAAAGTAGAGTCCCGGGAGCTATCTCCCTGTCTCGCTCTCTCTGTCTCTCTCTCAAGTTGCTAAGCCCTTCTCCCTGCGACCTGTCTGTTCTATGGCTAGCTTCCTTCTCAGCTCTCTTTCCTAAATTCTGGTGAAACAGGAGTCGTATCACGTGTGTTCCCTGTGATTGGAAAGTTCTAGAAGTCTGTGTGTGAGTATGTGTGTATGTGTGTGTATGGTCAACAAGGCTTTGTTCGCCTGGTGAATTGCTGACAACTAACTGACTGGCTACTTCGTAATCTGTCGTCAGCTTTTCCTCAGTGTAACTTGCAAGATCATTTCCCATTCCCAGGCTCGCATAGAGCTGTCTATCTATCTATTTATCTATCTATCTATTATGATTTGTAATTATAATATGGAGTCCTAATATATATGTCTTCATGTATCTCAATCAGTCTTTCAGCCTATCTATCGTATGTCTCTACCTACCTCTCTGTTATGTTTATCTCTTATATTGATTCCCCCTGGTCCTTTACTTCTCCTGACCACTGACCTACTCCGATTCTTGACCTCCATTAACACTTTCCTTTCCTTTCTTTTCCTATTTTAGTTGACTTCTGACCTCCCACCACTTTCTCTCTCTCTCTCTCTATCTCTCTCTCTCTCTCTCTCAGAAAAAAAGGACATAAACACACAGTCCTCCTCCCCGCATCCCCCTCCCCTCAAAAAAACGAAATAATAGCACTAAAGTTTTTCCATAAGGGCGAGCTGGAAAGACGGCCATCAGCAGTCTGTCCACGAGCGCGTCAGCCAGGCGATGTGGGGGGGGGGGGCCGTATATCTTAAGGTGCTGACTTACTGGGCCTAGTCAGCTGTTAGAGGAGGCGGAAATTTATGGGTGTGTGTTATCCCTGTGACCTGTGCCGTTCCGGTGCTTCTTCATCAAACAGGGCCTCTCTCTCTCTCTCTTTTCTTACTGAACTTAGCCTGCCACCAATGCTCTATTTTTCTGGACAAAGGTTATGTACCGGTATTCATGCGTGTCTTTTTGCTTGTCTACAAGATCTCAAAAAGTTGTTATTGAATTTAAATGACATTTGGTGAATAGGTCGGCAATGGGTGAAGGAAGAGATGATTGGATTTTGAGATGGATTCGGATTCGGATGCGAGAATAAACCATACATTGTAATGGCGCTGGCAGAGATATGCGTTCTGCGAGAGAGTGTAACAGAGCCAGCTAACTGGCCATGTGAAACCGTAAGTAATCGTCTGATAGGAAAAAGGTATCAGCAGTAACTTACAAGTTGTACTGGAACTGACTGAGACATTCGCTTTCTCTCTCTCTCTCTCTCTCTGAATATACAAATGTGTGTGTGTGTGTGTGTGCGTTTTACTACTCCAGGCGCTTTCATATAGTCAGTGCTTTAATATTATTGGTGTTGAAGGTTTCTGTTATTCTAATGACTACGGTGTTTAAAAACTCTGATGCTTTGTCTACCTGTTATTGTTGGGGGAAGCAGGAAGTAGAACCATTGTAACTGAAGATTGCTCTTCTCTGTCGTGTTGACGAAGACGATGACAACAATGACGACGACGAGGACGACGAGGACTATGACGACGATGATAGTGATGAAAATGACGATGAATATGGCAATGATAATGAAAACGAACCTTACATCCACATTGAGCATACCTGTAACGGCCGGCAAAGTGGGAACTAATTGTGTCGTAATATGATGATTGCCTCTCCGTGCCATGTTGACACAGGACATGAGGGGCATTAGCGTGAAGAACCACTTTTTTCCCACTGCTCTCTATGCGGAGGTTCGTTTTGTCTCTCGCACCAAAGCCTTGCAATTTCTGGATATCTGCGAAGCGAGGATGGTCTTCGTTACATTAGGATTTCTGCTTTGAGGACGATCCCTTTACTTTAGGCTTCCTGTTTCACCCAAATGACGGCAAAATCAGGATGTCTTTGGAATACAGGACCGTGCACTCTTACCTTACCTTACTTGCTTTCGGAATTTTCAACGTAATTTTTGAGACACTTGTAAAGAGAAAAAGGTTGTATTGCTGTTTCAGTCTCCCTGACGATAAACTTTGGAAGCTATCTATCTATCTATTGGCAGACGCCTATCCCGTTTGGGATGGCCACAAACAAATCGCCTCCAAGTCGCCCTGTCCCCAGCCATTTCACTGTCCTGCTCCCAACTCACACCCCCCTCTCTCATATACCTCTCCACCCCATCCCTCCATCTCATCCTCAGCCTCCTCCTCCCTCTTCCCCCCTCCACCTCACTCACATACACTCTCTTCGTCAGTCTTTCACCCTCCATCCTCTCCACATGGCCAAACCACCTCAGTGTGTTCCTCAAAACGCTCCCTATCACATCCACATCAACACCACAACGTTCCTTTATATCCTCATTCGTCAGCCTATCTCTACATGTGACTCCACAGGTTATTCTTAAATAACTCATTTCCACTGCTCTCACTCTTGACTTGTGTCCTTCCAACAACGTCCAAGCTTCACTTCCGTACGTTAGAGTTGGTATCACAATACTGTCATGTAGTAACTTTTTCACTTTCATGCTCACTTCCCTGTTTCTTATCACTGCTTTCAAAGAACCAGCAACCTTTCTTCCCTGCTGTACCCTTTCAAGCACTTCACCCTCCAAACCTCCAACCTTACTCATCACACTACCCAAGTACTTAAACGTACTCACATTTTCCAATTCCTCACCATCCAAACTCGATGTACATTCACTGACTTCACCTCTCTCAAAGACCATCACTTTATTCTTCCCTACATTCACCTTCAGATTCCGTTTCTTACACACTCTCCCAAACTCATCCACCAAGCCTTGCAGCTCCCCTTCGTCTTCACTCAACAACACAGTATCATCTGCAAACAACAGTACAGGGAGTTTCCAAACACTATCCTCTCTCACCAGGGCCACTCCAACATCCACTACCCTACCTTGTACCTCTTTTATTACCCCATCCATGTACAGATTGAACAACCATGGAGACATGACACATCCCTGTTTCAACCCAACTTTCAAAGAGAAAAATTCACTTAGTTCACCATCCACACGCACTGCAGCCTTCACACCATCATACATACTCTTCACAGCATTCAACAACTTCCCATCTACTCCATATATTCTTAACACTTTCCATAATCCTTGTCTATCCACCCTGTCATATGCTTTCTCCAAATCCATGAAAGCCGCATACAACTTCTTTCCCTTCTCTAGAAACTTTTCCACTAAAGATCTAAGAATGAATATCTGATCTATACAACCTCTTCCCTTCCTAAAGCCTCCCTGTTCTTCTCCAACTAATTTCTTTGTTCTTTCTCTAACTCTGTCAATAAGTATCCTACCATACACTTTTCCTATTATACTAAGAAGACAAATGCCCCTATGATTACCACACACTTGTTTTTCCCCTTTTCCTTTGTACAGGGGAATAATTATACCTGATTTCCAATCCTCCGGGACTCTACCTTCCTCCCAGGCTAATCTGCACATCTTCCACATCCATTCTACTAATATTTCTCCCCCATGCTTCAACATTTCACCACACACTCCATCAATTCTTGGAGCTTTCCCCGATTTAACTTTCTTCAATGCTTCCACAACTTCTATCCTACTGATTTCTTCCTGTCTTCTCACCTCCCTCCTTCTCCCAGCCATTCCCCAGCCACTTATACTCGCATTACTTCCATCCTCTATGTTCAACAATTCCTTAAAGTGTTCTCTCCATCTGTTCACTTTTTCTCCCTTCTCCACTAGTAATCTACCATTTTTATCTTTCACTCCCCTGCTAACTTCACTTCCACCCTGCCATACTCTCTTCACCTCTTTCCAGAACATTTTCTTACAGTCCCTCCACTTTACACTCAAATTCCTTCCAAATTCCTCATCCACTCTCTTCTTACTCTCTCTTACTAATCTTTTCACCTCTCTCTTTCTTTCTACATATAACTCTCTCTTCCGCCTCTCAACTTCTTCCACGCCCCTATTTCTCATCCATTCATTGTATGCTTTCTTCTTTTGTGCCACAGCCTGTTTCACCTCTTCAGTCCACCATGCTGTTCCTTGCACCCCCCTCCGTCTTCTCTTCCTTCCACACACCACATCACATGCTGCACATATTTCTTCTGTAAATATCCTACACACACCTTCCACGTCTCCCATCTGCTCCACTTCATATTTGCCCAATCGTTCCTCCACTTCTCTCTTATACTCTGCCTTTTTCTCATCCTCTTGTAACCTTTCCACTCTCCTTGCAACTACTCCTTTCTCTCGTCTTTCGCTTCTTCTATTCCTCCATCTTACTTGCATCCTAATTCTGGCCACCACCAAGTAGTGGTCAGAAAGTCCTCTCCCCCAACCTCTATACACTCTTGCATCCTTTACACATCTTCGCATCCTTTCATCCACACACACACATAATCAGTCATTGCCTTCCTTTCATTCAGTTCACCACCCACCCTTCTCATCACTCGCCATGTATACCTGTGGATCATTTTATGCCTGAAGAGGGTATTGGTTGTCACCAACCCCCTCCCAGCACAAATGTCCACTAACGCACTCCCATTCTCATCTATGTCAGCAGGCACACCCCACTCACCAACTATTCCATCCACCTTCACATTACCAACTTTACCATTCATATCACCAATCAAAAACACTCTCTCATTCCTTCCAAACTTTTCCATGCACACTTCCACATTTGTCCAGAACTCTTCTCTCTCTCTTCTAGCACGATCTTGCGTTGGCGCATACACACACACAATCGCCCACATTTGTATTCCAACTTTCAACTTTACCCACACAATCCTTGACCCAACTGATCCATACTGTCTTATGCTCTTCTTCCATCTTTTACTCACAACTATACATACTCCTTCCTTCGCCCTCTCATTCTCACCTACTCTTGCACATATACCCCATCCATACTCCCATTCTCTCACACTTTCTCCTCTCCATTTTGTTTCAGTTATTCCACATACATCCACTTTCGCACCCTCAAGCACCTGGACAATCTCTCTCTCTTTCACCTCATCATTCGCTCCTCTTACATTCCAAGTACCCATTACCAAGTCCTTTTTCCGGTCCTGGGTCGTCATCGTTTTGTCAGTCCTTGTCCGAGGCTTCTTGTTTGTTTTTTTAGTTAGTTGTTTTCCGGGGAGGGGCACTAAGCCTCCGCCACCCCTTTTAGTCGCCTTTTACGACAAGCAGGGATACTGGGGGAGTTTTCTTGAAAAACCTCCTACCCCCAGGGTATATATATATATATATATATATATATATATATATATATATATATATATATATATATATATATATATATATATATATATATATATATATATATATATGTATATATATGTATATATATATATATATATATATATATATATATATATATATATATATATATATATATATATATATATATATATATTCACACATACAAACACACACACGGTAATCACTGATATACTCTTAATTACCACTGTGAACCTCCTCTCCCATGCGCACATAGAATGAGAGGGGTTGTGTGCGGCTCTGCTTCGACATCATTAGTCACGTCATCCAAAGCTGCTATTATTGTTATGGACCCCGACACTCACTCGTCACTGCTCCCAATCCAACCCCAACCCCACTTACTCGCGTCAGTCTCATCTGTTCATAACTAAGCTATTGTTTTATTTCTGACATGGTTTCTGCCTAACTCATTGCTCATTATTTATTCCTCACTTATTACTACTCCCCTTCCCCTCTACTCACTCTTCATCTCAGCCTTACTTATTTGTTACTAAGCTACCGTTTCATTTCTGACCGAGCTTCTGACCTAATTCTGACCGCTGCTGATTCATCTCTGACCTACGAAATGAACTGTATCCCATAAGTCTGTTTTCTCGTTCCTGACCCAATCTTCACGTAGCTACTTAGCCATTCCTGACCCACCTACTGACCCATTCCTGATCCACCTACCGAACCTTTCCTGACCCATCTACTGACCCATTTATTACCTGTTCCTAATCCATCCCTAACCCGGATAACAAACCCAACTGTAATCCAGATACTGACCTACTTTCTCTTCCTCCTGACTCCCCAGACTTGCTGTAGTTAACTTTTTCTTCGGCAGAATCTACAAATTAAGAATCCCGGGAAGGCTCATCAGAATTCATAAGGTGACGTCGGGAGCGTGATGAGGCCACTGTTGTACCCATGTTAGTGGCCTGTTGTGGTAGTGCTTGGGTTGGCAGAGTGTGTCTGAGGTGTCTGGGATGGTGTGGGTGTTTGTGGTGTGCATGGTGGTGTTTGGAATGGTGCAGGGAATATGTGGAATGCGATGGTATTTTGTGATAACTGTGGTTTGCTGCGTGGTGCTGGAGTGATGCAACGTGTTTGTGGTCTGTTGGGTCGTGTTTGTGTTGTGTTGTGGTAGTGTTTGGGATAGTATGGAGTGTTTGTGGAGGGGGACGACGGTGTTTTTGTTGTACTGGTTTGGTATAGAGTGTTTGAAGTGGTGAAGGTTGCTTGTGGAGGGATACTATGGGTTTTTGTGATGTTTTTGGTGTAAGGGGTGGTGTAGGTTGTTTGCGGAGGTGCCGTGGTGTTTGTGGTGTCTTGGATGGTGAAGAGTGTTTGTGGAAAGGTGTGATTTTTTTTTTTTTTTTTTTTTGGTGTGTTATGGTTTGTGTGATATTGGTGAGATTTTTTTTTAAAAGAGAATTTGCGATTGGGCGTGTGTGATGGCTGCATATGTGTACCTGTTGCCTGTTTTACAAAACAGCTGAATTAAAATAGCAAAGACGTATATGTACAGTTGTGGACATTAAGCTACTGTATGCTACTGTAAAATGCTTGCACGTCGTATTGATTAGCACCGAATTCTTGAGTCATCCTGGAATTACAACTCATTAGTCAACGCGAAAGGATGACAATTTTAGGCCAAGTTAGAGGAAATGGAGTATATAAACTTCAATATGTATCATACTTAATTAACTGAAAATTACCTCTTTCATTACTGGAATTAACGGGTGTACTGGCAATTCCACAAAGCACTAGGCAGAGTTATTAAATCCCCACACAGAATAAAAGCATTGTGAGTCAGCTGGTGACATCAGTGTGTCTGAAAGGTTGTCACTGGCTAATTACTGGACCTGGGTATATAATGAGATTTATTTGTGTTTGTTAGTCTAGATATCTCTCTCACCCATTCTGATTTCTCTCTCTCTCTCTCTCTTACTAACCCTTTCAGTCTGTCCCGCATATTTCTTTAACGTTCTGGTTACGAGTAACTTTCCGAACCTGTAGGATTAAATAAGGCCTTCACTTACCCCTCAGCGACAAGAGGTCTCCCAAAACCGTACTAAATCTTCTGTTCGTTGACCTGAATAAAATAACACAGGGCGATTGAAAGGGGATACCACTCCACTCTTCCAACATCTCATCCTCGGTCTTCCTCTCCTAATTCTTCTTCACGTTACAGCCACTTTAATAATTTCTCAGCATCCTTTTACCTCGATAAAGCTGCTTGTTTTCCATCACCTTTCCTGATCTCTCTATCTGTCTGTCTGTCTGTTTGTCTGTTTGTCTGTCTGTCTGTCTGTCTGTGTCTGTCTGTCTGCCTGTCTGTCTGTCTGTCTGTCTCTCTCTCTCTCTCTCTCTCTTCTAGAACCCTCTTTTATCCCCCGTTCTTTCCACCTCTCCCAGTTTCCCCCTTCCCCTCCCTCACCCCAGCTCATCCCTTCCCCTCCCTCTCCCTCTCCCCCTCCCTCTTTCTCCTCACTCGCCGTAAACATGCCATTCAGACCCGAGGGATTCCGGTTGGCCCCCTGCGAACAGCTCAGTGACGTCATCATCCGGGATCCACTCAGAGGTTGAAGGTAGGTGGGGATGAAGCGCAGGTGAGAGAGAGAGAGAGAGAGAGAGAGAGAGAGAGAGAGAGAGAGAGAGAGAGAGAGAAATGTGTGTGTGTGTGTGTGTGTGTGTGTGTGTGCGCGCGTGCGTGCGCTGTTATCATATGGTTTTACATTGCCATCACTCATTCTTGAGTAGGCTATACTTACACCCACACATTCACTTCCTTACTCGTGTATAGTTCATCACTGTACATTGAAAAGACAATGGCGTTGCTGTATATCAAACTACATTATTACTTATGAATTGCGACATAGAACAAGAACTCAGACTTTTAGCATTACGATGGCTGAAAAACTGAGTTGAAATTCTGGACCATTTATCTTGTTTTTAGATAATATAAAAAAAAGGTTTTTACACTTTAAGACCATTATATTAAATGGAGTCAGAGAGTCAACTGAGTAAATGTTGAAAAATACGAAAAAAAAAAAACTTTCTTTCAAATTAATCATTACGTGTAGAAAAATATGAAAAATTTAACCTTTCTGAAACGATTTACAAATATTTCTAGACGCCCACGCATAAGCACACACACACACACACACACACACACACACACACACACACGCATACACACACACACACACACACACACACGATTTAAATAATAAATGGAAATAGGTCTAAAGCCACTGATAATAAAAGGGGAAGGATAACAGTCGAAGTTAATGTGTATATGTTATTTCCTAGTAGCAGCTGCATCTACTTAAAAAATTCTTAATCACGCGTATCCTGTTAAATAGAAAAAAGAAAATAAAGTACTGGGTGGGAGAAAGTTTATTTTTCATTGCTGCGGCATGAAGAGGGTGTCTGGAATTAATGAAATTGGGGTTGGCGAGACCAGAGAGTATTTTCCCACATAACCTGAGAGGATTGTGGAGTATAAGATTATCAGATCCAGTTCGTGCTGAAAATCCATCTTCTTAATGGATCGAAGTTCAGTGAAACATTTCTAATTCTTTTATGAGTTCAGTGACTACAATACACAGACACAATGATGAGTTGATAGACAGTAGCAACGAGTCTATCTCGGGAGAACGGTATGGGGAAGCTATCCTGTGGATGTGATACGAGACTTCTCAGACGGTTCACTACATATGCCTGTCTATCTAAATATACATAGCTAGATACATTATCCTGGAAAGGTTGTCCACAAAAGAAATGCCTCCATATCACCCTCTCCTCTACTCTCTGGCTGCCCTCTCTCTAACTCACAACCCCTTCTCCCACACATCTCTACATAGTCCTTCTGCATTGTTGAATATAAAACTAGTAGGACAAACTACTGAATTACAACAACCTTCATGCTGGATATTCTCACACCAGATCCACTAACACTTCTCGATTTCCGGGTCACCAGAAAAGATGCGGACCTGGGCCATTACGCTTTACATTTTCTCCAGACAGAAAATATAAGTTATTATATCATATACACGAAGCTTACACATAGGTTGATTTTTACACCCCCCACTGAAAATAAAACTCATAAATCCTCTCTCCCGGCAATGTCCTCAATCGTCGGACAAAAGGAAGTCCCCAACACATTCCTGACTGATTTGTTTGTGACTTATAGAACGCGAGCGCGCATGTGCCTTTGGGTTTAGAGGGTTTGGCACGTACAACATACAGTCCGTGAGCCGGCACATGACGCGGAACACTGCCATAGTAAGCCGGGGAAGGAGGAAGAGGCGGAGGAGTAGGCGGACTCTTTTTGAGGGGGTTGTGACCTCAATGAATTCTTTGTCTCACACTTTTTTTTCAGGTTCTGGGAAGGGGAGGCTACAGCAACTTATTTCGGAAAAACTATTGTAGCTGTCCCCGCTGTAGTGGTAGCGGCGGTGGTGATAACGGCTCTGTTATTGTTTGTAATGGCAGAGGAGTGGCCATTGTGGGAAGGTTGTTATTGGTGGTGATGCTGGTGGTGAGGGTGTGACCACAGACGTGACCGGGACCACTGCCAGCTTAAGACAGGGGGGAGGGGGAAGGAAGGCCGTTTTGGTGGGCCACTGACCTCACAGAGAGTTAACATTTTCTTATCTCCCTCTCTCTCTCTCTCTCTCTCTCTCTCTCTCTCTCTTTCTCTTTGCCATATATAAGGATGAAATCTTCTAATCTAAAAAATTTGTCCCTCCCAAACAATGGTGAACTACTGAGCGTCGGGTCAAGATATGAACTGTCGAGTTGCCAAGAAATTTTGAGTATAAAAACTTGCAAGTCATACGTATCAGGAAATACAGACTAAGGAAGATAGCTTGGTGGTGATTAGTTGTATACAGGTAGGGCCATGAAGAATAGTTTACTATGGCATTTTGAAGATGGACTGTGTGTGTGTGTGTGTGTGTGTGTGTGTGTGTGTGTGTGTGTGTGTGTGTGTGTGTGTATTTATAATCAGGGGGAAGAGCTAAACAGGTGTTGCGTTCCTGTTGTAACAAGTAGGAGTTGCATAAAGTTAAGAAGAGCGATGGCTAGAGCAACTGGAAAAGGAGAAAGAAATAAAGAGAGGCAACATTGAACTCCAATTTGACTATAGCGTTTTTAATGAAGCTTTAAGGCAGTCTTCACTCCTCCCTTTTTCAAAAGACAGAGAGTATCCTTCCTTCCCTTTCTTT
This sequence comes from Coenobita brevimanus, assembly GCF_032717465.1. NCBI lineage: Eukaryota > Metazoa > Arthropoda > Malacostraca > Decapoda > Coenobitidae > Coenobita > Coenobita brevimanus. The sequence continues at coordinate 25,713,367 of NC_137027.1, read as the reverse complement.
GCTGTTGAGTACGCCATATTGCCGTCTATCCCATATAAACACCAGGGGCGTCATTTGGGGGGGGGGCAGCGAGGGGAGCTCGCACCCCCCAAGCTCTGTGAGGGGGCCTCCAAATCAAGTACAATTAATATATATATATATATATATATATATATATATATATATATATATATATACATATCCGGTTAACACCATGAAATATAAAATAATTTGTATTTAGCCTCAATACGTTTTAAGTGAAATATATCGTGTGTGTGTGTGTGTGTGTGTGTGTGTGTGTGTGTGTGTAATAACCACAATAATTTACTAGGTATATTAAAGGATGTCAATGTAAATATGTTCCTAGCCCGCTGTTCAGTTACAGCAACTTCAGCATCAAGCTGCCTTTTTTATTGTACTGTATTCTGGCGTATGACGCGTATGGATCGAGTGCGAAATGATGAAGTGCGAAGGAGAACTGGAGTTGTTCGGGAGATGGCTGATAGAGTTGAAGAGAGGGTGTGCGATGGTTTGGGCATATGGAGTGAATGGAAAATGAGCGATTGGTGAAAAAGATAACTAGATCTGATGTGAGAGGTGTAAGGCTGAGAGTGAGACCACGAATAGGATGGATGGACAGTGTGAAGAGAGAGCTGGATGCGAGAGGGATGTCTGTTGAGCAAGGAAGAGTGGTTGTGCGTGACAGAAATAAATGGAGAGAAATTGTGAATGAATAAAGGATGACGCAGCACTGAGGGGATATTCTCCCGCATTTGGTCTGATCAGCTAGTCAGGTCAGGTGCGGGTAAGGGGATGGGTCTATTATGACGTGGCAGGGGTAAACCAGCTCTGCTGTCGGGCCCTGCTGCGGATATCACTGATTGCACTGCGCAGTTGACCCTTGTGCGATGTGATGCGGTGAGGATATGTCCCTTCTCCCCTTTGGGGCTAAGATGTAAATGAATGTGTTTGAATGGATGAGTAAACTGGGAGTGTGTCGTCCTCTCTCGGCTACCTCCCTTTCCTTGGGGGAAGCAGCCTAGGTATATAGATAGATAGATATTCTGGCTATCATTACAAGCTTTTATTCATCTTAGGAAGTACGGACCTGTCTTTTCGTGGACATAGTGAGGGTGGTTAGCTATTGAATTCAGGAATTTTTGTAGCAATTCTTCACCTAATTGCTGTATCAAATCCCTCTCTAAAACAAAAGTTAGATCGACGATATGGCCATCATACAAGTCCTCGGTACCAGACTGAGTTTATATCAGATGCTGGAAGACATATCAAAGACACAATTTGTGCTGAAGCACAAGAAGCCAAGTACTTCTCAATTATGGTTGATGGAACGAAAGACATTTCAAAAAAAAGAACCGATAGCTGTTCTTGTGCGGTACTTTTGTGAGGGTGTTGTGAAGGAACATGTCATTGGAACCTATCACATGGAAATGGTTGATGCTGCAAGTTTAGCTGGTTTCATCTATAAGGAGATAGAACAATCTGGTTTAATTTGGTCTAATTTTGTGGCTCAGTGTCATGATGATGCTAGTGTAATTAGTGGATGCTTTAGCGAGGTTCAAGTAAGACCAAGGGATAAAATTCACCAAGCAGTATACATACACTGCCATGCACACAGGCTGAATTTAGTACTGAGCGACTGCATAAAGAATACCAGTGACCTCTCTTCATTTTTTTCGGTTATTAACACACTTTACACATTTATTACTAACTAACACAAGGAACCAACTTTTCATAGAGGCACAGAAAACAGAAGATCTTCAGGTTTTGACACTAGCAAGACCTGTTATGATTAGATGGTCTTACTATTGTAGGTAAATATCAAAGGTTAAGTTTCGCTATGGAAGTTTGCTATCAGTGCTTCATAGAGTTTCAGAGGGTTCTGATTCAGAAGCTGCAACAGAAGCAATTGGATTGTACGTAAAGTTAGTCTTTCAGGTTCGTAATGGGTCTACATATTACTGAACAAGTCCTTAGAGTTATCAATAGTTTGTCAGATCAGCTTCAAGCAAAGGAAGCCTTACTATCTGAAGCTTGCACTCACATACAGTTATCTATTAAAGAATTACAGGTCTTGAGAACTGACGAGCCTTTCTCTGATATTTTTGACAAAGCTAAAGGTTTTGCTTTAGCATATGTGATTGATTCCAACTTGGAAAATTCAAAGCTTCTTAACTGATTCAGCGCTAGGGAGAAGTGAGGTGAATACTTGTATTGCTCCAAAGACTGATATCAAAAGAACCTATTTTGATAAATTAGACAGATTTCTCTCAGAACTTAATATTCGCATCACATAAAAATGCCCTTAATAGAAGCAATGAATGCACTTGATTGCAATTCGAGAGACTTTTAAGAATATGAGACGCTTTCTATTATGGTACAGTCTTACAAATTCTTCTAGTCTCCCAAATATCTGTTGCAAAAAGACATTTTCTATGTAAGAATGACAAGCCAAAGCATCTGTTTGAATTATATGATGAACTCAAATAATCAAATAGTGCTTATTCAGAAATAGCGAAAATTTTCAAAATTCTTATAATTCTTTTAATAACTACTGCCGGCAATGAACGACATTTTTCAGTACTTAGCTTAGTCAAGACATCTAAGAACCTCAGTGAGAACTGATCGCTTAGTGACTTGCTACTTATGGCCTCAGAAAAAGGAACTTGTTAAAAATATTAACTTTAACACCCTGGTTGATAACTCTGCAAGCAGAGATCACGGAGATATCCACTGTTGCAGTAGTTTATTCATTTTTCAATGCAATAAATATACGTAGTTTAGTTTTCAATTTCCTCTAATGGATTCTGAAATTAATATACTATTCTTACCTGAGCCTCTTCCAAATTTAAAAACCATCATTTTATTTCTCCCACCTCTTAGTGTGGAGATTACTTTTTCACATTACTTTATATGGTTCATGGCATCTGGGGGGCTAGTAAGCTAAAAGCTTTTCATTTTTAATTTATTTACAAGTTTACAACTTTTCCTTCTCAATTTTATGTTCATTATCTTTTCATTAGGCTGTAAGAATGAAGTCAGTTTAAGCTTTCACCAATACAAATATTTTAATTGCTATTTGGTCTATTATCCAAGGTCATTAGCATATAATGCAATGATATGTGCTTTACCATGCATTTTTAATTACATATTCAACTTCACACAGAAATATTGACAATGCAAGAATGTCCATTAGTGTGTGTCAGGAAGTAATTGGTTTAATAAATAATTATATAGGTCGGGGCGCTCACCATCCACTCACTCGATGTAGTGATGTTCTCGGGTGTCTGCCCTTTCCTCTCCTCCATCCTTCTTTCCTTCCATCCTCTTCTGTCTTACTTTCCTTCAGTCTTTCCTCGTCCTTCTGCCTACGGGTGACTTTACACTCCCTCTTCCGCCTTTCTTTCCTTCATTCTTTCCTCTTCCTTCTGCCTGTGGGTGACTCTACACTGAGTGACACACCAAATGGTTTCCTGTATAGTAGGAAACCATTGACTATGCTGGCTGGTAACCATATAACCAAATTTTGGCACCTGGTGGTTTAGTGGGTAATTATTATGCTCCAGTCGGATTGAGCCTGTGAAGGTTTATATCCAAGGGTTAGTTGGAGTTTATTGCCCACGTAATGCCACTCAGGGATGAGTGAGGCTGGTCACTCTCATCTTAAATGTCAGGACCAACTGCCTAGCCCCGGGCTCCTACGCTCCTCATGGGGCAACGTAGGATTGGATGATGGATGGGTGGATGGATGAATAATTGTATATATATATATATATATATATATATATATATATATATATATATATATATATATATATATATATACTGTATATATATATATATATATATATATATATATATATATATATATATATATATATATATATATATATATATATATATATATATATATATATATATATATATATATATATATACTGTATATATCAATCATTTCCTATGGCACCCCACGGGATGCATAGGGCCTCGATGAACTGTCTCCACTAATATTTGTCTCTTGCCATCTCCTTCAGGTCCCACCAACACTCCTCTCCTGCATCTCTTTTCATTGTCCTCAACCAGGTTTCCCTCGGCCTACCTCTACCTCTTCTTCCTCTAGCAGTCCACTCTGGCACATCCTGTATTAAACTGTCTTCTTTTCAGTATAAGTGCCCCAGCCATTTCCGGCGAGACAGTCTCACATATTCATTAACTGGTTCCACTCTCGGAATATCCCTTTCTCTTTCATTTGTAACTCTTTGCCACTTTACCCCAAGAATCCTTCTCAGTATTTTCTTCTCATATCCTAATACTTTCTGATCTGTTACATTTGTACTGTACCATGACTCATGCCCATAAATTAAAATTGGTCTAACCATGGACTTGTAAATTTTCACTTTAGTATGTACCGAAAGCATTTTATTATTCCAAACAGATTTCAACATTCCAACAGTTCGCCAAGCCTGTATAACCCTCTCCTCAATTTCATTGTTTAATGATCCATTACATGATACAATCTTTCCCAGATATTAAAAGTTTTCTACATTTTTCACCACATTATTCCCAATTACACAATCGATTTGTTTCTCAACGTTCATATTAAAAATTTCAGTCTTTCCACAGTTTATTAGCAATCTCACTTTTCTCCTTCCTCCACCAGAAAATCAAGCACCCTCTGCATCTCATAAATAAATAAATAAATATATATATATATATATATATATATATATATATATATATATATATATATATATATATATATATATATATATTGTGTTACGGAACAGAGAAAGATAATGTACACTTTAAGTGAGAATGCTAAAAATCACTACTGTCCCGTAAATTTCCAGGTTCAAAACAAAAGAGTTAGGTAAAATTACAAGTTAAAGTTTAATGCTCAAACTAACAACAAAACATTCAGAACTCATAAGGATAATGTAATGGCAAAAACAGGTTAAATATATGGTTAACTGCAATAGCCTCTATTAACACGAAATTAGCAAGAGTAAATTTATCTAAGTCAGCCCTGATAAAATGAGATACCAGATAATACTCAGTGAATGCCAGATAAATAATTACAGATACAAACTATTATCAAAAATGACTGACATAAAGAACCCCACACGAATTACAAAAACTTCACTAGGCCTACAAATTAAACTTATGCTATACAGTACAAGAAAAAATGCAACAACAGTTATACTCAAATTACACACAGCTGCTAGACGGTTGGAGATTTCTTGAGCACTCACAATAATAATATCTGTACAGGGGAGGACAGAGATGTGAACAAAATGAGGAGCAGATCTAAGTGGCAATGATGCAGAGACTGAGCTCATTATATAGGGGCCAGCAGAGCTTGATACAACTTGTAATAAGGACGCGCAAATGAAGCGATGGGGACAAACGGTCGACAATCCCGCACTGAATAACAGAAAGGACGACTTACTCTACTATAACGGTAGAAGGGGGGGACTGAGGCAGAACACGCTCGTGATCAAACATGCAGCATACTGAGCGTTAAAATTACACAAAGGATGATGAAATCATAGGCTATGTAACACCTCCCCACAAAGAAAAAAGAAATTTACAAAGGAAATTTCTTATTACTCTGAAACAATCTGTAAATGGCATTACAGACCATGCAAAGGTCTTTCCTAATGTTACAAAAAATGAGATCTCCCTAGCACGTTCAGTCATAGGTACTTGCCAGTATCCCTTTAACAAATCAAACTTACTTATGTACCTAGCCTTTCCAATCATGTCTATGCAATCTTCCACACGAGGGAGAGGGTAAGTGTCTGTTTTAGTTATCTGATTAACACGTCTGTAGTCGATGCAAAGCCGCTGTGACTCACCTGGCTTAGGGACTAGAGTGACAGGAGAACTCCACTCGCTCTGACAGGGCTCAATCATCTTGTGGTCCAACAGGTAGCCAAGCTCCTTCTGGATGAGAGGAACTTTCACTGGGTTCACACGGTAAGGAGGCAATTTAATTGGCTTTGCGTCTCCAACATCGACATCATGCATCAACACAGTGGTTCTTCCTGGAGTAGCACGGAACACTTGCGGGTACTCCTGCAGTAATGCCGAAAACTCCTGCCTTTCCTTGGGAGGTAGATGAGAAAGCTTAGTCTGGAGATCATTCATGATATCAGGATTCTTCCCCAAACTATCACTCAGGCTCATACTGCATGGGAGAGCTTCACTTGCAGACTCGGGTGGAACAGCTACAGTGCAGACTGGATTATTTTCGTCCCGCCTGTGATATAACTTTACCATGTTGATGTGACATAGTTGCTTGCTCTTTCTACGATCTGGTGTGGCGATGACATAGCTGACATCACTGAGTTTCTTCTCCACGAAATAAGGGCCACTAAACTTGGCTTGAAGAGGTTGCCCATGAACTGGTAGCAGAATCAAAACCTGATCTCCTGGCTGAAAGTGGCGCAACCTGGACTTCTTGTCATACCAAGTCTTCATCTTCTCCTGAGCAGCTCCTAAATTCTCTCTCGCCAGCTGTAAAGCAGTGGACAGCCGTTCTTTGAACTTCATCACATACTCCAGCAGGTTGACGTCATCTTCCTCCGACAGCCAGCATTCCTTGAGTAACTTAAGGGGTCCTCTTACTTCATGGCCAAACAGTAGTTCAAAAGGTGAGAAGCCCAGTGATTCATTTGGAGATTCTCTTGCAGCAAACACAACGAATGGAAGACCTTTATCCCAGTCTTTCTGATGTTCCAAACAGTATTTCTTGAGCATCGATTTGAGTGTTTGATGATATCTCTCCAACGCTCCTTGGGTCTGGGGATGGTAAGCTGAAGACGTGATCTGGGTGATGCCCAACTCTTTCAGAGACTGCTTGAAAACGTTTGACATGAAATTACTTCCCCGGTCTGACTGTACCTCCTTGGGCAGACCAAACTTTGTGAAGAACCCTAGCATTTCCTTAACCACGTTCTTTGCTGAGATGTTTCTAAGTGGAATGGCTTCAGGATAACGAGTAGCCATATCAATCATGGTCAACACATAAGAAAATCCTGAAGAAGTCTTAGGAAGAGGGCCCACAATATCCACCAACACACGGGTGAAAGGCGCCTCAAAAGGAGGAATGGGAACTAGAGGTGCAACCTTTTCGGTCTGATTACACTTCCCCACAACTTGACAGGTGTGACAAGACTTACAATACCAGGAAACATCCCTGAAGATACCTGGCCAGTAGAAGTGTTTCAAAATGCGTGCCACAGTCTTCCTCACTCCAAGGTGTCCTGCCAAGCTGGAATCATGAGCCACTCTAATGATATCCTGCCTACAAACACGAGGGATGACAACTTGATGTACAACCTCCCATTCACAGTCGGCTGATGCTGTTGGGGGTCTCCACTTCCTCATAAGTACTCCTGACTTTACATAATAACAAGTAGAAGCACCAGCTGACTCTTCCTCACTGCAAGCAGAGTTAGCTAGACCTTTCAACTCAGGGTCAGCAACCTGCAACTCAACCAACTCTTGACGAGACAAATTATCAACACTACGGGGTACTGCCTCATCTGGTGAGTGGTCCAAATTAGCAAGAAAAGTGTCAGCTAGGATAACATCATCATCATCATTATCCTCTAAATCACCAGTAACTTTAGACTTAGCCCTAGTGACAGCACATGCAGGGAACACATCAGGGACACCACAATCCTGGGACACAGCCACTGGCTCACTAGACAACTGAGGAGCTGGACACACTTGACTTCCACCAATATCATTTCCAAGTAAGAAAGTTACACCTGACATTGGGAGTGTCTCAACCAACCCAACCATAACGGAACCATTAACAAAACCAGACTCTAAATTCACTCTGCACAGAGGGACAGAGAAGTAATTATTCCCTACACCTTGTAAGATTACAGTTTCATCAGAGGAATTAACATTAGAGCCTAGAACACTGGTCAGCATAAGGGATTGGCATGCACCTGTGTCACGATATATTTTAACTGATTTCCTGTCATTACTGTCGAGAGGACTGACAAAACCTTCAGACAGGAAATTAGCACATGAACTCTTGACAGTGTCACCCACGTTACTGCTCAAAAGAGGAGCTCCATCATGAGAATTTAAGTTACCCCTCAAAGCAGGTTCAGTTAACTCAGTTAAAGAATTCTGGGAACTCTCAAGAGTGGACACTAGACCAATTGACTGAATATTTAAAGACTCCTTTTTGTTCACATCACGCTGTCTCCTGAAACATCTCTCCGTAGTATGACCAAGCTTACTACAATAAGTACATTTACGTTTCTGAAATCTAGAGGTGAAGCTGGTATTTACTTCTTGAGAAACATCATCCTTATTCTCTTTCCTGTTACCTGTACTCTGAGTAGAGGCAACGTACTTACTCTCAGCTTTCCCTTTTTCTCTAGAATATCTCTTGTGAGTGAGAACATACTCATCAGCTAAAACTGCAGCATCAGACAAATTATCTATTCTTTTCTCATCAAGATATAGGCTTACATCTTTACTAATACACCTTTTGAAATCCTCCAGCAAAATCATCTGCTTAAATTTACCAAAATCAGAATCCACATTCTTAGAGTTTAACCACTGCTCCAACAAATCTTCTTTGATTTTTGCATACTCAACATGGGATTGCTTATCTTGCTTGTAAGTTGTCCTAAATTTTACTCTATAGGCTTCAGGAACAAGCTCATAGGCCTTAAGAATCAAGCTCTTAACTACATCATAATTATCAGATTGATCCTGAGGCAAAGATGCATAAGTTACTTGAGCTTTACCGGTGAGAACAGTTTGAAGGAGTACTGGCCAATACTTTTTAGGCCAATTAAAACCTGTAGCTACCCTCTCAAACAACTGAAAATACTTTGTTAAATCAGATTCATTAAAAGGAGGGACAAGTTTAACGTTTTTAGCCACATCAAAATCATCAGAGCTAGATGATCCAGTTCCACCTTGTTTCATGCGATACTCATGGTCTGCCTGAATCCTGGCAAGTTCAACTTGTGCCTGAGCCTGTATCTGTGCCTCCTGAATCCGAACCTGAGATTCCGGCTCCTTAGCCTGAGACTCAGCCTCCTTAGCACGCGCTTGAAATTCAGCCTCCTTAACACGAGACTCCGCCTCCTTAGCACGAGCCTCCTGCAGGGCTAGCTGTAACTTAGCTAATTCAATCTGCGTTTGCTCATTTGGAGGAGTTACATTAAACAAGCTCTTATTAATCATGCCAACAATTTGATCTTTAGAATGATGAGAGTGAACTGCAATTCCCAATTGTTGAGCAACAAGCTTAAGTTCATTCTTTGTTCTGTTTTCTATATCACACACTGTTTGCACATTTGACAAAAAATCTTTGGCTTCATCAAGTGTAGTAATAGTAGACATAATTAATAAGTAACAGTCACAAAATATCAAGCAATATCCTTATGATAATATCCTGAATATCCTGATATGAGGTCGCCAAATTTATGTTACGGAACAGAGAAAGATAATGTACACTTTAAGTGAGAATGCTAAAAATCACTACTGTCCCGTAAAGTTCCAGGTTCAAAACAAAAGAGTTAGGTAAAATTACAAGTTAAAGTTTAATGCTCAAACTAACAACAAAACATTCAGAACTCATAAGGATAATGTAATGGCAAAAACAGGTTAAATATATGGTTAACTGCAATAGCCTCTATTAACACGAAATTAGCAAGAGTAAATTTATCTAAGTCAGCCCTGATAAAATGAGATACCAGATAATACTCAGTGAATGCCAGATAAATAATTACAGATACAAACTATTATCAAAAATGACTGACATAAAGAACCCCACACGAATTACAAAAACTTCACTAGGCCTACAAATTAAACTTATGCTATACAGTACAAGAAAAAATGCAACAACAGTTATACTCAAATTACACACAGCTGCTAGATGGTTGGAGATTTCTTGAGCACTCACAATAATAATATCTGTACAGGGGAGGACAGAGATGTGAACAAAATGAGGAGCAGATCTAAGTGGCAATGATGCAGAGACTGAGCTCATTATATAGGGGCCAGCAGAGCTTGATACAACTTGTAATAAGGACGCGCAAATGAAGCGATGGGGACAAACGGTCGACAATCCCGCACTGAATAACAGAAAGGACGACTTACTCTACTATAACGGTAGAAGGGGGGGACTGAGGCAGAACACGCTCGTGATCAAACATGCAGCATACTGAGCGTTAAAATTACACAAAGGATGATGAAATCATAGGCTATGTAACAATATATAAAACTGGGACTGAAAGGAGAAGGAAGGAAATACCTGTACGAGATGGAAATGGTAATTTGATGACTAAAGATTTGGATATAAAAGGAAGATGGAAAGAGCACTTTGAATCTGTTCTAAATAGACCAATCCCAGCTGAAGAGGACATTTTGCCAGCCGAGAGAGATTTGCAGATAGAAACAGGGGATATAACTTTGGAAGAGGTAGCAAAATCTATAAAGGAGTTAAAGAATTTTAAGGCTCCAGGTGAGGATGGAATATTCCCTGAAATGCTTAAGGTGGAAAATGACGAGTTGATGAATGCGCTTTTGAAACTTTTTAATGTGGCTTGGGATAATGGTGGAATTCCAGAAGAGTGGAAAAATGGAGTGATTATAAAAATACCAAAAAAGGGAGATTTAAGTGTGTGTGGCAATTGGAGGGGGATAACTTTGACACCTGTAGTTGCAAAAGTCTTTTCCAAAATCTTGTTGAACAGAATAGAGCCAGTAATTGATAAAATTTTAAGAGAAGAACAAGCGGGATTTAGAAAGGGTCGAGGTTTTAATAATCAGATTTTTATTGTAAGGCATCTAATGCAACAAGCTAATGAGATGAAAATGCCACTTAGTATGTGTTTTGTGGATTTTGAAAAGGCGTTTGATAGTGTTTCACGTAGAGCTATGTTGAAAATTATGAGATTCTATGGTATACCAGAAAAGTTTGTAAATATTATTAGAAGCCTGCATGAAGGTACTTTTTGTAAGGTAATGGTGGGTGGTTCTTTGAGTGATCCATTTCAAGTTAGGTCAGGAGTGATTCAAGGAGGAGTTCTTTCGCCATTGTTGTTTGTTTTGGTTATGGATTATGTTATGAAAAAGGTTGTAAGGAGAACAGGTGCAGGAATTAACTGGACAGAAAATAAGAAGCTAATAGATTTGGACTATGCTGATGATATTGTACTGATTTGCAGAAGTATTTACGAGATGCAGAGGGTGCTCGATTGTCTGGTGGAGGAAGGAGAAAAAGTGGGATTGGTAATAAATTGTGGAAAGACTGAAATTATTAATATGAACGTGGAGAACCAAATCGATTGTGTAATTGGGAATAATGTGGTGAAGAATGTAGAAAACTTTAAATATCTGGGAACGATTGTATCATCTAATGGATCATTAAACAATGAAATTGAGGAGAGGATTAGACAGGCTTGGCGAGCTGTTGGAATGTTGAAATCTGTTTGGAATAATAATATGCTTTCGGTACATACTAAAGTGAAAATTTACAAGTCCATGGTTAGACCAATTTTAATTTACGGGCATGAGTCATGGTACAGTACAATTGCAACAGATCAGAAAGTATTAGGATTTGAGAAGAAAATACTGAGAAGGATTCTTGGGGTAAAGTGGCAAGACAGAGTTACAAATGAAAGAGTAAGGGATATTACGAGAGTGGAACCAGTTAATGAATATGTGAGACTGTCTCGCTGGAAGTGGCTGGGGCACATATACAGAAAATAAGGTTGTTTAATATAGGATGTACCAGAGTGGATTGCTAGAGGAAGAAGAGGTAGAGGTAGGCCGAGGGAAACCTGGTTGAGGACAATGAAAAAAGAAGCAGGAGAGGAGTGTTGGTGGGACCTGAAGGAGATGGCAAGAGACAAATATTGGTGGAGAGAGTTCATTGAGGCCCTATGCATCCCGTGAGGTGCCACAGAAAATGATTGATTGATTGATTGATATATATCTATATCTATATATATATATATATATATATATCTATCTATCTATCTATCTATATATATATATATATATATATATATATATGTTTACTGCTTTAATTCCCTTACCATAGTTTTGCATGTGGCTTCAAAATGCTAGCTTGCCACCCCACCCATGTGGGGAGGTGGGAGTAGAGGGGCCTAGCCTATGCCTCCCCCAAGGAAAATTGAAATGACGCCCCTGATACACACTTTTCATAGTACTTTAAATCGCCCCAGACGGGCATGATAATACCTGGCGATTATTTTATGTGCTGCATTACAAAAGCCAGATACACGAACGATGACACTAAAAGGTGTATTCAGACTGAGATGGGTATAAAATTTCCTTCAGGTTTTGATAAATGATGTGAGGAGAATGTAGTTGATAGGAGATGTGACGTGAATGTAGTTGATAAAGGATGTGAGGAGAATGTGGTTGATAAAGAATGTGAGGCGAATGTAGTTGACCAATACTGTGCGCTCCATTTGATATGCAAAGCTGTTTTGTTTTGTACGATTCATCCTACCTTCATGCATCCAGGTTGATTGCGGTTTCCCAACTTCTGTGGATATAAAAAGATCCAATAACCACTTCAAAATGTCAACAGAAAAAAATTATATTCTTGTTGCCGCTGTACGATTTTCATCAGCTTAGTGGGGACATCCCGTTATCTTGTTTCAGAAAATTTAAAAGAATAAGTGCGCTTGCATTCCACTTAGCGGTTTAGTGGTTAAGCATACGACCGTTAGATTCACATTTCACCATTGCTTACCCAACTAACAGCGGCGATGAGGGCGGCCACAGAGGTAATTGAGGATCAAATGGGAGCCATGAAAAAAAAAAAAAAAATCATCACCTCTTCTTTTCAGCCACAGAGTCGAGAATATGAACCTTTTTATCGTACTGAAGGGGCCAACATAACGTTAATGTAATTTGTACAGACACCGCATATTTCGGTGCGAGAAAATGTCGTGATGGTGATGATGTTGATTATATTGTTATCTCTTTATAAATACTCCATTCTTAGTTGGGGAAATGGAAAATGATGATGACTGGTATAGTGGTGATGATGATGATTATGATGACTCGAGTGAGTGAGTAATTGGTTTATTGAATGACTTATATACGTACAAGAATGGACTAAAATACAGGTGAACGAGAGCAGTATCACTCTTGGCTGGTACCTGATCTCAGACGGACTAAATTATTAAACAAACATGGGCCTAAACCCGTGAGAGGTATTGGGTGGTGAGGATGACAGGGTGGTTGTACGGAGGGAGTAATGGAGATGTATAGGGAGGTGTAGGGGGAGAGAAAGATGGAGGAGGAGGAGAGTGAGAGAGAGGTAGAAAAGGACAAGGACCAATGGAACTTATGGAATAAGAAGAAGAGGATGCGAAGGAATTAAAGGAAAAAGAAAGAAAATTGTAATTGGAACTACATGAATAAAGGAGACGGGGAGAGTGAGAGGGAGGGGGAATAAAAAGTAGCTACCGAAACAGAAATAAAGACTGAATCAGTGAATACATATCGCCTTGAAGTTGTGAGCAGCGTTTGGTAATTGTGTGCAAGAAGAGGTAAAGGTGGTGAAGGTGAGAGGAGATGCAGGAGAGGGAAAAGGTAGAGGAGTAGAGGGAGAGGATAACAGAAGTAAGAAGAGGAGAAAATGGGAAAGGAAAAGTAAAGGATGAAAATGAGACAGAAGAGGCAAATATAGAATGATAGACGAAATGGAGGAGGAGGGGTGAAAAGGAGACTAAAAGGTAAATAATGTGAGTGAGAGCTGTATATCAGAAAGGAGAAAAAGAGGGATAAAATGAGATGGTAAAAAGGTGAAGGAGGACTTGCTGAAGAAATAAATGAAAGAAAAAAACTTTAGAAGTAGAGATAGGTATTTAATTAGTATAAAAACATGGGTCCCTCAGTGAGTGAACGGTGCTTGTGGCGAGGAGAAAAAAGGTAGGTGTGTGTGTGTGTGTGTGTGTGTGTGTGTGTGTGTGTGTGTGTGTGTGTGTGTGTGTGTGAGGGAGACAGTGAGAGAGAGGGAGAGGGAGGAAGGGGGAAGTGGACAGATTGATAGACAGACAGGTAGGTAGCTAGGTAAGTAGATAAATACAGATCGATACACTGACAACTAGTGAGAGAGTTTGATAGACTGAGACCCAGATACAGAGATAGATAGATAGATAGATAGAAAGACAGAGACAGAGACAGAAAATATCCAGGTCCATCAAAACACGCCTTGACTGACACCACCTTTATCACCCTTACCCTCCAACCTTTTTTCTCGTCCTTATTCTCACTCACTCATCCACCCGAACACGAAAACGTGGGAGGGACGAGCAAACTATTGGAGAGACACAGCGCGACTAATAGGGGAGGTAAAACACACACACACACACACACACACACACACACACACACACACACACACACACACACACATACAAATTGGATGAACGTATGGTCGATCTCTGTCCTTTCTCTGTTTCCTTCTTCTTGTGTTTTCCTCTTCCTGTTATTTTGTGATGCTAAAGTGGCAGTAGATGAGAGGTGGGGTAGGCGGCTGACAGAGAATTTTCAACAGAATAAGAAAATGTTTTGGAAGGAGGTGAAAAGGGTGCGAAAGGGAGAGTCTGGGAAGAAAGAACGAGTAAAAGCAGAGGATGGAAGGATGTTAATTGAGACGGATGCAGTAAGGAAGAGATGGGCAGAGTATTTTGAAAGATTGTTAAATGTAGAGGAGGAAAGGGTGGCTGAGATTGTGGCGGATGGAAGGGTGCAAGGAATAAATGTGTTGGGAGAGTTGAATGATTCTTTGATCACGAAGGAGGAAGTGGAGAAGGCAGTAAAGGAGATGAAAACAGGGAAAGCTGCAGGTATGGATGGGTGTGCTGTGGAATACCTGAAGGGTGGTGGAGTGACTATTGTTGACTGGTTAGTAAGATTGTTGAATGTGTGCTTTGAGAAAGGTATGGTGCCAATTGACTGGGCAAGTGCTTGTGTGGTCCCGTTGTATAAAGGCAAGGGTGATAAGTATGAATGTACTAGCTTTAGGGGTATAAGTCTGTTGAGTGTTGTAGGTAAGGTGTATGGTAGAGTGTTAATCATGAGAGTTAGAGAGGGTACAGAGGGAGTGATTAGTGATGAGCAGTGTGGCTTTAGGAGAGGGAGGGGATGCGTTGATCAGGTGTTTGCTGTGAGACAAGTGTGTGAAAAGTATTTGGCGAAAGGCAAGGATGTGTTTTGGGCATTTATGTATTTAGAGAAAGCGTATGATAGAATTGATAGGGAGGCTTTGTGGACTGTTTTAAGATTGTATGGACTTGATGGTAGGTTACTAAAAGGGGTGAAAAATTTTTATGTAAATAGTAGAGCATGTGTAAGAGTGGGAAATGCTGTGAGTGATTGGTTTTCCGTGAGAGTGGGGCTGCGACAGGGATGTGTGATGTCGCCTTGGTTGTTTAATATTTACATGGATGGTGTTGTAAGGGAGGTGAATGCAAGAGTTTTAGGTGGTCTGAGTCTGGTAAATGTTGATGGTGGAGATTGGAATCTGAAGCAGCTGCTGTTTGGAGATGATTCTGCACTGGTGACTAATTCAGAGGAGAGATTGAGACAGTTGGTAGAGGAGTTTGGAAGGGTGTGTGAATGGAGGAATTTGAAAGTAAATGAGAATAAGGGTAAAGTGATGAAGTGTACGAGGTTGATAGATGGTAGAGGGATGAATATAGTTTTGAATGGTGAGTTGCTTGAGGAGGTAGATTGTTTTAAATATCTAGGGTCACATGTTGCTGTGGATGGAAGAATAGATGCAGAAGTGAAGTTTAGAATAAATGAAGTAGGAAAGGTGCTGGGAGGAATGAAAAAAGTGTTTAAATGTCGTTCGCTTAGAATTGATGTAAAGAGAAGGCTGTATGATGGTGTTGTGGTACCGACTGCATTATATGGGGCTGAAACATGGAATACGGGTGTAGCAGAGAGGAAAAGTTTGAATGTAATGGAGATGAGATGTCTGAGGAGTATGTGTGGAGTGACGCGTATGGATCGGGTGCGAAATGATGAAGTGCGAAGGAGAACTGGAGTTGTTCGGGAGATGGCTGGTAGAGTTGAGCAGAGGGTGTTGCAATGGTTTGGGCATATGGAGAGAATGGATAATGAGCGTTTGGTGAAAAAGATAACTAGATCTGATGTGAGAGGTGTAAGGCTGAGAGGAAGACCACGAATAGGATGGATGGACAGTGTGAAGAGAGCGCTGGATGCGAGAGGGATGTCTGTTGAGCAAAGAAGAGTGGCTGTGCGTGACAGAAATAAATGGAGAGAAATTGTGAATAAATAAGTGATGACGCAGCCCTGAGGGGATATTCTCCCACATTTGGTCTGATCAGCTAGTCAGGTCAGGTGCGGGTAAGGGGATGGGTCTGTTATGATGTGGCAGGGGTAAACCAGTTCTGCTGTCGGGCCCTGCTGCGGATGTCACTGATTGCATTGCGCAGTTGACCCTTGTGCGGTGTGGTGCGGTGAGGATCTGTCCGTTCTTCCCTTTGGGGCTAAGATGTGAATGAATGTGTTTGAATGGATGAGTAAATGGAGAGTGTGTTGTCCTGTCTCGGCTACCTCTCTTTCCTTGGGGGAAGCAGCCTAGGTATATAGATAGATAGATAGTTATTTGGTCTTGTCCACCGCATGTAAAGCAGAGGAAGATATGGTTCAGATGATGATGATGATGATGATGATGATGATGATGATGATGATGATGATGAGGAGGAGGAGGAGGAAGAAGAAGAAGAAGAACAAGAACAAGAACAAGAAGAGTAAAAAATATAGGAAGAGGAGGAGGAGGAAGAGAAGGATGTGACAAGTGGAACAATTTAGAGTAATTAATTATATTTCACAAAAAACAAGACGTAGGGCTTCATCTAATTACAAGTTTTTAACTGACAGATCTGCACAGCCAGGCTTGTGTGTGTGTGTGTGTGTGTGTGTGTGTGTGTGTGTGTGTGTGTGTGTGTGTGTGTGTGTGTGTGTGTGTGTGTGTGTGTGTGTGTGTGTGTATGTGTGTGTGTTTCTGTAATAATGTCAATATTTCCATTTAAATTATGCATTATATTCCATGCATCTGCTTAAAACTTTGGCTACAAATGAAAATGTCCCTTCAACGATATCTATAAACTTAGGGAAAAATGCATTCCTCTTTTTTTAACGCAGCTGAAAAACTTTGTAGCATAAGTCAGTGATACCCCATATTCTGCGTGTCTTATTGAAAAAGGAGACAGCCATCAAAGCACTAATTTGACAGTGAAAGCCTTTTAGTCGGTAGTAAAAAGGGTGTCGTGTTTCATGATGCCATAATTACTCAAATGGAAGAAATTTTACCATGTATGTTGAGGCCGTATTTGTTATGAGGGTTTCTGTGTCTGGGTATGTCAGGTCATGTTTTTGTACACGTATTTCTGTCTTTGTGTCTAACTGTCCATCTCTTCAGGCACAAAGTTTTAAAAGCCTTGACCTGGTTAGTAGTTTTTCACAGTATCAACGTCATACTGGTTAAGGTTGCTTGAGTAGAAGGAAGCCAATCCCAAGCGGTACTCACCATCATTATCATCATCATCATCATCATCATCATCAACCCATCGGCCCATCCTCTCATTCTCACCCAGTTACTGAAAGCCTAGCAATATTTTAGGCCCTTTCCCTTTTATTCCTGCCAACAGCTTTTGGAATATTAGTACAGCAAGTGGAAATATTAGTGGTTTCGTTGCCAAGCCTGCCAGACACATACGAGGATAAAGGCGTATAATTCATTCACCGATCATCAGCTTCCAGAGAGCTTATTGTGAGGGAGACTTATTACGAAGCGAGCGTCGATCACTCGTTGTCCTTCTTCATGGTCCTGGGACAAAAAACACTGAGTAATAAAACCGAGGGAATTAATGAGAAGTGAAACTGTGGGAAGAGAGAGAGAGAGAGAGGGGGGGGGGGAGCCTGAAATCAATCACATTTTCTCATCCCCTTGTGGTGGGAAGAGTTATATTGGCGAGAGAAAAACTATGTAACATGAAAACAAGAGCGTCTTTACATGTTTTCACGGACGCGCCAAAGGAAGTCCAAAAATGTAATATTGTGCGAAACAGGAGACAACAGCCACCCAGCTATCCAATGCCAAGGATCTCTCTTAACTCATTGAATCCTACTTTTTTTTATTAATCTAGTTTGCGTTGGAAGATGTTATTCGGCTCAGGAGAAACCTTTATATATTGGAGGAGTTGGCTATTTTAACTGGAAAGTGTATTTAACTTCCAAATTCGACAAAAAATCTCTTCACTTCAGGGTGAAATCGTTTGGTGTTAGCAAGAATGAAAGAAGAGGCCGTCTGAGACAGAGCATTAAGCAGAATAAAATAACCAAAAAGAAGCCCCCTCCCCCCAGAAAAAAATCGTACAACAGGAGTTAAGACAGCTAAAAGTCATCATGCTCGTGTGTTTGGCTTAAATCGCAAAAGGAAAGGCTAATAGCTAATTCTGGTGAAGGTATTTATGGGATGCTAATGAACTTTTACTTTGATCAGTCTTAAACACAAATCTGTACATGTCAAAACCCCTTAAATTCAAGACCACAGCTAAACTTAAACAGGGTGAGCTTGACTAATCTGAGGACGGACAGGCAAGAAGCTAAACCTCATAACGCTTACTTCAAGGCCAGAGCTAAGCACTGAGGCGGGGAGCGGGTGAGGCCAGACAGGTACAGTAGATAGGCATCTGAAAACCCAAAGTTCAGAGTCAGCTAAACCCAGACAAGGTGAGCTAGGGCGGGGGCAGACAGACAGGTAGCTAAGCAAATCAGAGCCCTAAGTTCAAAGCCATAGGGAGTTCAAGGCCATGGGTAAACACAAACGGGGTGAGCTAGATTAGAGCAGACAAGCACGCAGCTAAGCATGTCGTCATTAGTCAGCGGCGGCAAGATCTAGTTAAATTTCATGAAACGTGGAGTTTTTCTCGACACCCACTACGTCCGCTGTGTCTTTGCCAGAAATTAATGGTGCTAATTGTTGAGAAGGCCGGGCATGGAGATGAGAAGGGGAGTTGGGATAGATGAGAGAGAGAGAGAATTTATAATGGGGAGATAAGGAAGGGGGCGTTGTCGTAAATGAAAAATATAAGAGGGAAAATGAAGAGGGGTGGATGTACTTTTTGAGGGAGATGAATGGGAGTTGCAGAGGGACAACGAAGAGGAGATGAGGAAGGGGACACTGGGGTATATGAAAGGGAAATGAAGAAGGAAAATCAACAGGAGATAAGGATATGGGTCGGAATGTTGTGAAGACTATGAGCAAGGGGCGTTGAGGAAAATGAAGGGAGTTGTAAAGGGAAATTCAGAAGATGTTAAGAGGTGTATGTAGTTGAAGAGGATATTAGGTAAAACGAAAGTGATTTATAGAAAGGGTAATGAATAATACTCACGGCAAAATGGAGGCATATGCAGATGAGATGGGGTGGTAGGTTGAGGTAGTTGAAAGCATTTTGGAGAAAGGGGGAATTAATACTTCGTAGAACTGGTGTTGAACGAAGCCACAAAAAAGAGATGAGGAGGTAGTTAGTTGTAGGAGGCATTGTGGTTGATAATGGGGAGTTGTCGATGGGAAATGAAGAGAAAAATGTAATGAAGAGGTGTTTGTAGGAAGGAAATGAGAGTGGAAGGAAAGCAGATAGCTAGCTGAACGGAGGAAGTAAAAAAGGTACTAGAAAAAAAACGATGAAGTAGGGGAGGGGGACTTGTAAAGGGATAATGAATAAAAGGATGATAGCAAAGAGGGACAAAAAGGTAGAGGGAGATGAAAATGAACACAGGCAGTTGTTGAATGGAGGCACATAGAAGTGAGAGAGAGAGAGAGAGAGAGAGAGAGAGAGAGAGAGAGAGAGAGAGAGAGAGAGAGAGAGAGAGCATAAATAGGACTTAAATGGAGGATATAGGGTAGAGAAGGAAGCGGTAATGTAGCAAATGTTTGTTGGGGGGAGCAAGGTTGTGAAAATGAGTTAGCGAGAATATAAGTGAGTGATAGATAGATTGATAGATAGATAGATAAATACATAAATAAACAAATATAGATAGACAGACTGAGACACAGACAGACGAACAGGCACATTTATTCCTTTTTGTTGTTGTTGTTCTTTTTCGCATATCGATCATTATTCTCACTCTTATTATTCTCTTTCTTAAGCTTAATCTCATTCTTGCTCTTTTTCATCTTATTCGTATTTTCTCTTTCATTTATATGTTTTTAGGTACAGGAGACTTTGGTGGTTTTGATACGGGAACTTAAGGAGTCAGAACTTTAGAGCAGCAGCGATGAAACACGATATATGTGGACAATCTTTTAGAAGGGAATAGGTCGTTGAGGTTATGACCTCTGAAATGGCTCTCGCTCTTGCAAACATTCCTTCCAAGCAAAGAGCGTGGAGTTAGACCTATTTGTTACCATCTCCCGTGTCCATCAGCAAACTTAAAGAAAAAAGTTTAGTGCTGATAAACTGCTGAGTTTTATGGTTTACTTGGAATAACTGTTGCAGGGAAAAATAGAACGGCTTTTTTTTGTCTCGTGGAGCTTAGTCAGCCAATTTCAAGCAGCAGTTTACTCTTTTTATTAGACTTCTTTTCACTTAATATCAGGCCAAATCTATCTCGTTTCCTACTTTTTATATATTACTTTCCATATAATGTTTCTAGTCCGTTTCCTAATTTTCTGTTTTTTTCAATGTACTTTCAGCCAGATTCTAGTTAGGTGTGATTTTTAAAAAATTATATCCTTAGCTCCTTCAGTACAAGAAGTCTTTCCTAAGCTGTATTTTTGTGAATAGACTGATGGATGGATATAAAAGCCTACAGTCCCGTCACCACTAACCTGGCTTAAATTTGCTGCCTCTCCATCTTGATAGCTGAACTGTAACAAGAGAGTTGCAGTGGAAGTTGGTGTTAGTTACGAAGTATGATGGGGGTGTAGAGCCTTAGCATTCCCATACGTTACCACTGAGCTTCGAGAAATAAGCTACTAAAAAGATTCTCTCATTTAACAATGATGATGTGTCTACGTGTTACTGTGGCATGTGTTGTGCAGCAGTGGGTCTTAAGAGTAATTGTAATGAGTAGAGGATGAGGGAAGAAGATGACGAAGGTACAGAAGGTGAAAAAAGTGAGAAAATAATATAATAGGATGGAGAAAGATCAGAGAAGGTGAAATAGATTGGTCGTCGTGAAGGTGGACCGGAAATGAAGTTAGAGATGGGATCGTGAGTAGAATATAGGGTATGGTCGGGGAAGACAGTGAGAAAATGGTAAGGGAAGAGAGTGGGAAGGTGAAAGAAACTGGAAATTTAAGGGGCATGATAATTACCGTGTGTTCGTGTGAGATGCGGGAGTGTGAAGGACGGGAATGTGAAGTGGGGCAGTGTTAGATAAAGTAATCCGAAATCTCCAATAAAATCGTTCAGTTGTATAAAGAATTATGAACAAAAATGTCTTTGGAGCGAAGAGAGTAACGGTTCTAAGCAGAGCAGTCCCTCTTAATCGGAATCAAGATTTCTAACTGTAGAGTGGAAAAAAAAAAAAGTCTGGGACTGATTATCTAATAATCTAATGAAATTGTCAGTGAAAGCGATAATAAAAAAAAAAAGGTTGATATGCTGTGTTCATAATTTTTACCCATGTAATATTCTCAGTTTTCAACAGTGCATTTTCGTGTAAGTACTCACAGGAATTTATAGTATTGTAGCTATATACCAGGATTTATAATATACAGCAGCTGGCTTGTTTTCATCTCACGGAACTGGGTAACTCTTACGATTTGAATTCTGAGTCGTGGGTGCGTGTAATTTGATGAGCCTGAGTTACAAATGAGTCTCCTTGGTTACTAATCAAATTTATCCTCCAGTTTGATAACACTTGGCCATCACTGAACTGAATATAGGTTGGGGATCTATTCCAGGTAAAAGAAAAAAAATGCTGTATTTGTTCACCATTCTCCTTACTATTCTTCTAGATATTCTAATGTGCTTATTTTATTCCCCTATTTACCAGCTTTCTAACTATTCTTGTCAGTATTCGCCAGAGTATCCTGCACTGCAAAGGCTGTGCAAGTGTCTCACGCGGCCTCTAAGCGCCAATTTTTTACTCACATTTACGACAGGAGACATGAATGCACCAACATCTGCGCCATTTTCAGTCAACGTGGTGGGTGTGTGTGTGTGAGGGACGGGGGGCAAGGGAGAAGAGGGGGTGTAACGGTGTGTGTGAATGTGGCTGTGTAGTTGTGTACTCGTATATGTGTAGGGGGTAGGTGTGGGATGTGTGGGTGTGCATATTTGTATGTGTGGGAGGGTGGGACATGGATGTGTGGAGGGAGGGAATGGTTGTGTGTGTGTGTGTGTGTGTGTGTGTGTGTGTGTGTGTGTGTGTGTGTGTGTGTGTGTGTCTAAGGGGAGATGGGTGGGTGCTATGATACCCCTTCGTCAGGACTTGTAGTAATTTACGATTTTATGCTTTCACCCATGAATTTTGGGTACGTTATGCAATCGCCTCCTTTTTTTTTTTTTTTTTTTCGTGGAAGCTTCGTAACCAGTTGTGCCTTAAAGGAAAAAACGAAATATGGATCGTAATATGTATATGAAACAGACTGCCAATGATTTTATAGCTCGTTTGTAGGCTCTACTTTCAGATTAATTTAACATAATTTTTAACTTATTTTAAAGACCAGTGATATACATAATTAGCTAGCGTTTTTGTAAAGAAAATACAATGTTTCCAGAAAGTCTGCTGGCATACAAACGTATTTTGTGTAAAGGGCTTAATATGTTTAGATGCATTTTTTTTTTAAAATATGAAAGTATAACTTTTCTTCAGTGCTTGTCTTTGTTTTTCCTCCTCTCCTCGCCTCTCTTCCCTCGCCTCATAACCCTCTCTATACTGCAATCCCGCATCCCCAGCATCACTTACTGTGATATCATTATCTTACCTCACTCCTCTGTCCATGAATATTTTTCTTGCGTTATTCAGTCCATCTTTCAGCTATATCGAACCTGGGAACGTGCACACCCTTCTTCTATATTTTCCATCTTCCTCCCGTACTTCTCTCCTTGGTTACTTCTTTTGTTCCTTAAGCTTTTAGTTGTTTAGTTTCACCTTCTTTTTCTTTCGTTTACATTTTTTCTATATTGCTTACATTCTTTATTTTCTCTTATTTTATTCCTCAAAACTTTATTTCTCGTATTCCGTTTTCTTCTTTACTCTCCTTTTCTTTCAAATCCTCCTTTCTTCTCTGTCTCTTTCTCTCTCTGTTTTATTTGCTCTACCTCAAGTCTTCTACGATTATCTTTTGCATCTCCACCATCTTTTCTTTCTCCTCCCTTCTCCTTCACGTCCATCTTTGTCACTTCATGCTACGAATAACCTCATTTATCTTCCTCTTCCTCCATTTTTCTCCTCTTGACTCTCCTTCATCGTACGCCATCACATCTCCCTCTTCCATCGCTGTATTTTGGTCCATCTTTTTTTCCCTTCTCTCCTGCCATACCCTTTTTCTTCCCTTCTCTTCGTCGTCTCTTCCACATGGTTCTTCTTCCCCACTGCTTCGCTTCCTTTCTCTCTTCTCTTTTTCCTTACTTTTTTTCTTTCCAACCTCGGATTCTACTTCCTATTTCTCCTATTTCCCTATTCTCCCCACCGTCTCCTTTTCCTCCCCCTCCTCCTCCTCCCCCCTGCCCTGCATGCTGCTAATATCCACAGAGAGGTACACTTTGACCTTCTCACTCTCTGTCATGTCGCTGTTTCTTGTTCCTCCTCCTCATCAGTCTCACTCTTTCATCCTGTACATAATATTGTTCTATCCTATTATTATTTTTTACTCATTTTCCCGTCTATTGTTCCTTCAGGTCTTCGAATTTACTTTTGATTTTCTCTCCTGTTGTTTTTTCATCATGATCATCACCATCATCATCGTTATTAGTTTTTCTTTTTCCTATTCTACAATTTTGTTCTCTCACTCCTCTTGAATAATTTTGCATTCTTAAAAATTTATATATCTAAGCTAAATAAACTCGTGTGGCAGCAGGAAGAATAGACTTAAAAGGACTTTACGACGAGTCAAGTAGTTAATTTTTCAGTCACCTTTTATCTCTTCCTTTGGCTGTGTTCCTTTCCCTCCTCTTAAACACCTCCAGATTTCCTCCGTCCCTTTATATTTCTTCATTCATTTCTTCCCTCACCCTTTCTCAATTCACATTATTCATGTGCCAGCTTTTATTGCCTCTCCTTTTCGTTCTCGGATCCTTTCTGAACGGTTCATCTTAATTCTTCTTCTATCCAGTTTTAAATTTGGGAACATATTTAGGAGCCGCTCTGTCCGTGTGTCTCCCAGTATTGATTTTCGGAGAGATGTATTGCTCCCGTAGACTTTAACATCCTTGGCGAAGCGACACACTACACCATACCACACCACATCAGACTATTCAAAATTAACCTCCCACGCTACACCACACCACACCACACCACACCACACCACACCACACCACAACACACCAAGGGCATTAACTGAAGGACCCTGAAGCTCCCGGATCTCTTTCACTTGTATTGTTACTATTGTACTGTATGTGTATGTATCTCTGGAAATTTTTTTGAACTTGTAAAGGTAAATAATGATCTTCGGTAGCTTCTGTAATATGGGTGGTCTTTCCTAACTCTTCGTCAGGAAGTGTCAAAAACAAGTTAAAAATAAAAAGGATCAAGGAAGGACTCATCGTACTAAAAGAGTTCACCGTGCAGCTCCTCCGGTAACTCTCTCAGCATGTGATTTTCCTTATTATATTTTAAAGTCATGGGGTTAACATCTCCATATTTTGGTCATCTCATAAATTCTCAGAGTCCTTCAGCCTCTCCCACTTGCCTTTATTCATCCACCACCTTTTACTGCTTCCTCCTTCCCCCGCAATTCTTTTCTTTAACGATGCCGCCTCATTTTTATTCCTGTGTTATCGCCACGATCTTCTTATTTTTTGTCACTTTCTTTTCTCATAATACGTTCTTCGCTTTTGTTCATCAGATCTTATGTTTTTTCGTCTTATACTCAGGTCTCGAATTTTCCCTCTCTTTATACTTCTTCATTTTCCTTGTTTCCTTCCAATTTCTTCGCTTTCATTCCCCCTTTTTTTACCTTTTAATTATTTTCTTTATTTTATTCTTACAAACATTGTCATCTCTTGTTAATCCCTTTTCCCTTCTGTGTTTGTTCTTTCTGCTAACTCCTGATTTTTCCTTTTATGTCTGTAGTTTTTTTTCTTTTCTTTCGCCATCTCTTGCCTGTTTCTCTGTTTTGTCAGTTCCTCCATACTCCAGTTTGTTATTATAATTAGGTTTTGTCCTTTTCCTGTTAGATCCTCAATTTTTTTATTTCATCTCATATTTTTCTTTTCATTTCTTGCTCGCTGCCTGCTTGTCATTTCCGTCTCCAGTCTTCGTCAGAATTGGTAATCGAATATTTCTCACTGTTTCCTAACACCGTCTGCAAACTCCATCACTCTTCTTTTACAGTATTGTATTTTGTTTTTCCTTAGCTTCACCGTCCCTCACATTTCTCTCGTTTTCAGTTGTTTCATTCTTATTGTTAAATTTTTTTACCGCCTTTCTTTTTCATTCATTGTTACATTCTCTGTGTCCTTACCGTCTCTACCAGCTGTTGTATTCTCATTTTTTTTTTTACTTTTTTTTTTCCTTCATCTTTCTCTCTTATATTCCTGTGTCGTCCCCTCCTTTTTTTTTCTTTTTTTTTCCAGTTTGTCTTTCCCTTTCTCTGTCAGGTCGTTGAATTGCAGTGTTTTTAAAATCTCCTCTGTAATTTGAAGTGTCTTGCTGATTCCTGTGTTTGGCAAGTCCTTTAGTATCTTTCAGCGCTGTGTTTCCGGACCTTTATTTTTCCTTTTCCAATGTCCTTGTTCCTTATGCTAAGTAGGGCCATTTATCCTCATCTCTTTTCTTTCTTTTCCTTTCTTTCACAACCTCCTGCGGATTTGTCTCCCTGCCATTTTCAGGAATCTCCTTAATTTACTTTTTATAATCTCTTCTCGTCTCTCACCTTTTAATTCCTTCATTCTCTTCCAACATCGACCTTCCAACTCTTTCGTTTTTCTTCTCTGTGGCATTTCTTGCATTCTCCTCCAACTTACCTTTTTTCTTTTTCTTGTATCATTCATCATCTTTTATCCTTTCCTTTCTTAAGTTTATTCCTCTCGTTGTCTCAATTCCTACATTCTCCAGCTTCCTTTCCCTCAATTTTTTTTTTTTTCAGTTTTTCACTTATTCATCTGGTTTCTCAATTACCCTTTAACGATGTGTTTTCAATTTTTCCTTTCCTAGTGCTTTCTTTATCTGCCAGTTCCTCTATTTGCCATTCTTTTTTAAAAATTTTCTTTGCTTTTGCCATCCCATGCGTGTTCCTCCTACTCCCCCATTCTCATTTTTGCTTTTATCTTACATCCTTCTCTTTCTCCGTTAGCTTTTACACTCATTTCTCTTTATTTTGTTCGTTCTTTCATGCATTGTTTCTGCATTTTCACTTTTTTGCCACTTTCTTTTTTCTCCTTTTTATTCCAAGTCAGTCTTACTCTTTCCTGTCTCCTAACCTCTGCATTCTCCCTCTCCCTTGTTTTCCATTTCCTTCTTTCGCTTTCTCTCACATATTCCTCTGTCTCTTTTGTCTCTCATGCGTTTGTTTTCCCAATCCTTTCTTTTGCTTTTCTCTCCTTGCATATCATTGTTCTACATACTTGCTCCTTTACATTCCGTCTGATATTTTTCCCTCTTCTTTTTCTTTCATCTTTTTTGTCATTTTCGTCTGACTGTCAGTTCCTCCATCCCATTTTTGTTTTCTCATTTTTACTCTCACTTCTTCCAAACTCCTCTTTTTATGTTTTCCAGCCTTAGTTTCTCCTTTGACAGCCCTTGCACGTCTCTTCTTTTTTTATAGTTCATGTCTTTCATTCACCATCTCTCGCATACTTCTCTGCCTGTCTCACTTGTCCCTCTTTCTCCATTGTCTTTCTCCTTTGCCAACACGTGCACTCCTGCATTATATATTCACATCCTTTCTTGCTTTCACCATTTCTCACATTTTTAGACCCTTTTGTCTTTCTCGTTCCCTTTCTCCATTCGTCTACCCTTTGCTTGAGCTTTCACTCTGCCCTCTTCTAATTCCTTTCTTTCTTTCTCAATCTCTAGCATATTCATCTGTCTGTCATTTCCCCCATTCTCGATTTTTCTCTTTTCTCTGTTTCCCAGTTACTTTCCGTCGTCATCTCTCACAAATTTATCTGTTTATCATGTCCGTCATTCGCTCTTCTCCTTCCTCTGCTTTTCCAATTTCTTTTTTTTTTTTTTTTTTTTCATTAACAGTCTGTCGCACATTGCCTCATGTCATTTGTCCCTCATTTTCCATTCTCCTGCTCTTCCTCTGATTTTCCGATTCCTTTCCTTCTTTTACCATCTCTCACACATTTCTCCAACTCTTTCTCGCTCTCTCTCGCTGTCAAAAACTGGACCTCGCAGCTGACGTCTTCTTACAGCCAGCTCGGTGTGTGTTTGGCTTTCATCTGGAATCCCTCGTTTTTTACCGGAAGTTTACTCTCATCAGGCCTGTCCCATTGGAGGGTGACCTCTTCTCCACTCGCCAAACGTTGCAATCCACCATTAATCTTTCTTTTTGCCATTTTTGTCTTATAATACTATGCTGGACGATGGCTACGTGGATGGATTTGACTTCGGGATGGATCTGTAAATTTCGAAGGCCTGTTCAGTCAGGAGTGACGGCTTCGCCACTCAGCTGATACAGGGTGCTTCAGAAAGATGTTAACACAATACAGACACTCATTGGAACAGAACTGACAGTTCATGAGATACTAATAGATATACGTTCGTAGCTTTAAAAAGTCAGATTGTGTCCATCATTTGCCATCATTATCGATATATTCGTGGACCAGTTCAGTCAGCGGGAAAGAAAAAATGTTAAAAATATTTTCCATGTAAGTGTTAACATCATATTGAAGCACCCTGTATTACACACTTCCTTTGTTCTGTTCTTTTCTTTTGAAAAAAATAATCCTGACCTAGAGAATGATGGTGTGGATGAATTTCACATAACCCCACTTGATCTTAGTAGATGACCGTGTCCTCGTAGTCAGACTGGAGGATAAATTTGTCTAGTAGGCAAGGAGATGCGTTCATAGCTCATAGCAAAGGCTCGTAACAGATCACACAACCATGATCTAGTTTTCTTGTTGTTTGAGTGACCCAGTTCTGTCAGATGAAAACAAACCAGTTATACAGTAGAGACTTTAATACACTGAAGAGGTTGACTTCAGTCCGAGATATTCAGCGTTCTAATCTTTTATCGGGCTTTGCTTATATTTACTTTCCTTATTCACTGTCACATTAATTCTCTTTCATTATCTCCTTCTTCTTCTCCTGCTCTTCCTTCCTTCCTCCAGTCATAGTTTATCACGTCTCCTCTTACCTCCTCCCCTTTCCTCCCTCCTCCCCCCATTTTTTCACTCTCTCCTCCCCTCCTTCCCTTCCTCATTCCTTTTCCCCCTGGATGTCCTTGTTCTCCCTCCCATCCTCCATTTCTCTCCAGCTTTTCGTATTTCCTTTCTCTTTCTCTATTCCTCACCTTCGAAAACCATCCCCCTCCTCACTATTGTACTGTACCTCTCTCCATCCTCCTTCTTCCATCTCTCCATCCACTTCTCGCTTCCTCACCCTCTTACCATTCTTCCTCCCTCCTCATTCCTCTCTCCCTCCCTCTCTTTCTCTCTCCCCCGTTTCCTCCTCCGCCTTCTTTCTCTTCCTCCTCTCCTCTCCCTCCCCCACCCTTTGTCTTTCGTCTCCCTTTTCCTTCCGCTTTCCTTTCGTCCCTTTCTCTTTCCATTTACCTACATTACCTCCCTCTCCATTGACTTTCGTTCTCTCCTCTTTCTCTCCCTCCCTCTCACCCTTCGTTCCCTCTTTCTCTTCCTTCCTTCTCTCCCTTGCTTTCACCTCATACTTCCCTCTATTTCTTACTCTCCCTCCCTCCTTCCCTCCCTCTCTCATCGTCTTTCCATCATTCCCTAACCCATCCCCCTCTTTTCTTCTCTTTCCCTCACTCTCCAGTTCCCCTCTCCTCTCCCCTTATCCTACCCTCCTCTCTCCCTCCCTCTCTCCACAAGATACAGCAGGAGATAACCGGAATATACACAGGGTTATTCCCGGGAACTCATCTTATTAATCAGACTCTTCCCCTTTACGTGTATTTTGGTCCCTTCACCACGAAGACGCATTTAATTCTGTTCTTGCCAGCGCGTGTGCTCTAGCGTCAAGAAGATCCCTAACTCCTCTGAGCTCAGGTGATGGACAGGTGAAGCCATCCCTTTATTTACCTTCCCTCCTCCTCCCTACTTCCCCCCCTCTACATCTCTCTCCTCTCCTCCTCCCTCCTTCCCTCCCTCTACATCTCTCTCCTCTCCTCCTCCCTCCTTCCTTCCCTCTACATCTCTTTCCCTTCCTCCTCCCTCCTTCCTTCCCTCTACATCTCTCTCCTCTCCCTCTCCCTCCATTCTTCCCACTACATCTCTTTCCCCTCCCTCTCCCTCCTTCGCTCATTATCCCTCTTCCTCCAATTTCCTCCCTGTCTCATGCGCTCCATCTTCCCACTCGTTTCCCCTTTCATTCTTTCACCCTCATTCCATTCCCAACCACTCCATGCTCCTTACTTTCTTCTCTTTATTTATTTTCCATCGTGCTCTCTCTCTCTCTCTCTCTCTCTCTCTAAGATTCACCCCATCGCTTGCCACCTTACAACACATGAAGCCTTCTCACCTTTTCCAGGTAACAGTTAACAGGTACAAAGAAGCCTGTAACGATGAAGAGCATAAGGAACGCAGGACAATAAGCCTCGTATTCTCATCGAGTAAGGAAGCTCCCTAACACCTCGTCCTTACCGATTTATATTTGGATACAGCTGGCTAATATAGTTTTGTAAGTTGTTTATGAAGAGTAGGGTGATAATAGAGTAATTGAAATAACACAGAAGTGGATTGCAAGATGCAGTAGGCAAAATAAATCGCCTAGGAAAAGATGTTAGGGAGCTTCCTTACCCGACGAGAATACGGGCCTAAGCCTCTTCCTACCAGAAGCCTCCTTTAGCCCTTGAATCCGGGTGACTTCCTTTTCTGTAAATTCTTGGTAACTTCAGGCTGTTTTATCCAGCTAAAGCGAGACATCAAGCTGGGGAGATTAGATTTGTCCAAAATTAACCCATTTGCCATTCGAAGTCTACCCCAAACTGAACGAAATCACCTGGGTAGAGGAAAAATAAGCTGAAAAGCGCCATCGAATTGCAGGGGTTATAATGGTGTTATTACAATAAAATCGTCTTCAAAATAAACTGAATTGAAAATGGCTTCTTTCATTTACAGTGAGTAGTGTACCTGTAAGCTGGATAAAATTGTCTGGAAGTAACATGACTAACAGCATATGTCATTGTAAAGATAAACTAAAATGTTTCCTTGCATGTCGCTGTGATGAGAAAGAAGCAGAGACAGAGAGGAAGAGAGAGCAACGAAACCATGCAAACAGGAAAGACCACAAAGGAGAAAAGTTCTCCACAAAATTGAAGGGAAACAAAAAATAAGATTTAAAAATAGCATGAATTTGACACTTCGGTGGTTAAACAGCAAAGGAAATGATTACGGTCGGCCAGACAATCAAGGAGGAAAGGGAAATGTAAAATCAAAGTCGAACCCATGGGACACTAAAAAAAAAAAAAAAAAAAAAAAAAACTAAACCCATGATTTTGATATATATCGTTGGTCAAATAGGAAAGGCAGTGACCGCCCGGGCAGAAGCCCCATCTTCCTCGTAGGAGAGTAAACATCATTAACGAACGACGCTGTTATCAAAACAGGGGGAATTATCCGCTGCTCTGTGGTGCATTAGGGGAGAGAGAGAGAGAGAGAGAGAGAGAGAGAGAGAGAGATTGGGGGGGAGGGAGGAAGAGAAAGGGAGGAGAGATAATTGTGACATTGTATGTATCAGATTTTTTGGCTTTCGGTCGAGTCTTTATGTTTGACTTATGGGTTAAGCTGGGAATATCGAAAACCCAAAGGATGAGTGAATGGAGTTCTGGTCGCTTTTCGAAGAGAACTTTGACGGTCGATTACCCTGCATTTGTGCCTTTCTTTTTTTTTTTTCTTTTTTTTAAATAGAGTTTATCTGCCATATTTGATATAAAGTAGGGAGAATATGACGATGACGATAAAGGTGGTGGTGGCGATGAAGACGACAACGAATGTGATAACGATGACAACGATGACGATGATGATGGCGACGATAACTCATTCCAGAAACAAAACTTTTTTTTTCCATAGCAAACCAATATACGTAGTTCCGAGAGCAGTGCAATTTCCGACAGTCCTGATTTTTCTCTGCCCCGGTGTAATCCAGCTGTGTGTTTTTTCGCTGGTGCAGGAGGGGCCCTGCCACGTGATACTCGCAGCCATATTTTCACCCACGCCATGTTTAGTTCCCCACCACAGTATTGGCTTCAAAACTGGAACAGCAGAACAGCGACTGGGAGAGAGAGAGAGAGAGAGAGAGAGAGTAGGAGGAGGACGAATAATTAACAGAAGCAGGGACAAGAAGCAAAGACAAAGACTTAGAGATAAAGCAACAAACAACCTCAAGAACTGTTGACATGATGTGGTCATAAGGAAAAAGGAGGCCACAGTAATGAGGCCAACAGTCATGCAAAACACACACACACACACACACACACACACACACACACACAACAACAACAACAACTGCTCTCAAATTTCATCACGTCTCTGCATCCAAACAAATGTGCTGTATCTATATCACACGCAAAACAGTCGCGGGATGTCCGGGTTGCAGGACGTATTTAGAGGCGGAATTTGAAGAAAATATTTCGTACAAAGCCAACCGAAAAAAATTATATTTTTTTCCTATCTCTCTTACTGAAATACCATCTGGATTTTTTGTACAACATTTTAACCTTTCACACGTAATGGATTGTTTTTTAAAAAATGTAGCCTACTAGGAAGACAGGAAAAGCCAAACAGGAATTAATTTATGATGGATATGTGTGCGCGTACGTGCGTTTTTTTTTTTTTTTTTTTTAACAGTTCAACGCCTTCCTTCTACGAACCACGTCCAGGTGTAAACAAACAGACCGCATCTTACATTTCACAGAGCCATGTATGTGGAAACTTAGTCATAATTAAGGATCGTTTGTATGCCATGTATTAGTTCTGTTCCTTCCTATTCTGTTAATTTAGACGAACATATTATTTTACTTATGAATACCGTAAGAGTGGGCCTCAAAACACAACGTTTTTAACACTTTCAGGCTTTTATAACTTAATCTTAGCTTTGTTAAATCGTCTGGCGTTACCTGGAATAGAACACTAGAGTTATTTCAACCATGAGAGTGTTGAATTTGTACAAGAACCATTCTAAGTTACGCATCAGAATTGGATGGAAAGAGGTATTGCTCAAACAGGAAACACAACGCGGGTAATACGTAATTTCTGCACTGCAAATCGTGTTTTTTTTTTTTTTTTTTTTTTTTTTTTTCAGTCTGAAAAAATCCAGTCATATATTATTTTATTATTCATCATTTCCACTGGCCTCAAAATTTAATGTGTTTCAAATGGACCACGTCAAATTGGATCCATTTTTTTTTTTTTTTTTTTTTTTAGCCACTGACTGCGTTGAGGGGATAGTGGGGAATGGGGAGGAAGAGATGGATGGAGGGAGGCATAGACGGAAGAGAGGGAAGTGAATAGGAAGAGAAAATGGAAGAGGAAGGTGAAGGTCTACAGGTGACGGGGATGGGGTAGGAGAGGGGATAGGCATAAAGAGGGATGGCTGTTTGGGTGAGAGAGGAGGCAACATAGAGAGGGAAGAAGAGAGGCACATATAGGGAATAGGAAGAGAAGAAGGATGTACGAGTAGTTAAGAGGGGGGGGGAAGGGGGGAAGGGAAAGGCAGGGGAAGGGAATGGGTGTATTCTGGCAAGAAGGAAGTATTAGGGTAGGCATGGAGGAGGAAGAGGAAGGCGAAGAGAGAGTAGGTGGGTATGGGAGGGGATGACGAGGCATAGGAAGGGGTGAGGATGGGAGGGGGTTAGTTAAGGAGATGAAAGTAAGGCGAGAGAGGGGTACTAGGGGAGGGAGAGCGGAGGCAATAAGGAAAAGGGAGGAGTGGGGATAATTGAAGTGAGAGACGGGAAGGAAGGAGGATGTAGGCAATAGGGAGAGATGGGATAGGAGATGAATATTTGAGAATGATGAGAAGAGGCGAGGGAAGATAAAGAGAGGGTAAGGTGAATAAGTTTAGTTGGGAGGATTGAAAGGGAGAGGAGAAAAGGGGAAAGATTGAGGACGAGAGAGGAGGAAATTGCTGTGGGGAGTGTGCAAGATGGTGGTAGGAGCTATCCAAGTCATTAACCCATTCATGATCGGAATAACTCTTAGTATTCTTCCAGCTAACACCAAACAATACAGTGTTAGCCACTGCTCTGGAACCGCATCAGAGTTCATGGATTTGAAACTGGATGCTTTTTTCTGTCTGGTTATTCTTGCTGGTGTTTAGTTAATTCTCTTGCGTTTCTTTGTTGGCGAAGAGGATGGAGCCAACGTTTTAAACAGAATACTAGCAAGGGACAGGCTGAAATTTTGCTGGTGACAGGATATTAAAGCAATAATGTACAAACACCTGATGGAAGTTCCTCATGTTGAACTCTGTCGATAAAAGAGTTACTGTCGAACGGCTGGGAAAAAAAAAAAAAAAAAAAGGTTCGCAAACCTAATCCAGGCTGGGGATTGTCCATGAACCTTTGCTCACGACATTACGTTCAGGCAACAACTGTACAAACACCTGCTGGAAATCCATCACATCCATCTGTCGCAAACGGAAAGATGCCGTATGATGTTCGAGGAGGACTGAAAAATGGTCGTACAAATAATGCTGGTAGGAGATTTTTTTGTTCACTTTTTCTCCTGACAGTAGACTCAGGCAGCAACGGTACTCTGCAATTTCTTATTGCAAATTCCTCACATCTACCTCAGTTGCAGTTCACCTTCCAACGCTCCACCTGTGCCTTCATCAGTATCTCATCCTTTGCATCACAAACAACGTTCACCAAAACAACAGAAGAGAACAGAACGATGGAACGTGCACGAGGGAAGGCAGGCGGGGAATTTCACGTATGGCGAATTTCACCAATTTTACGCGCGGAAAAATACGAAAGCAGCGATTGAATTCCTCACCAGTGCGGACGAAAAGGCACGTCAGGATGCATGGGTGGCCGAGGATGTCTGTGATTGGCGTCTGTCCGGCTCGGTATGGGGATGTGTTCTTGATTTCCTTGCTCCTTCTCCTCAACGATTTAATTTAGACATGACACTTGATTAACGGCTTTGTATCTTTACTGGATGAAATATTTAAGAATACTCGCTAAGAAGGAGATATCAAAACGATAAAACGGTCCCATGTCAGCAGGGGAACCGGAAAATCGTACCGTACGAAAAATTACCACACAGTTGAAGCAAGGGAAAAATTTCAAGGAAGCAATATATTCCTCTTTCTTATTTTCCAGGGCTGGCTGTGATTAAGGGTAAACACTGGCTGGAAAGAGGCTCAACACGCCAAACGACGACGGAAGCGGAAAATGTCGCTGAACGACAGGAAGCGAAATGCACGCGAAAGGACAAGGGGGAAAGAAAAAAAAGGCAAGTGTCAAGGGATATATGACAACTATAACGTAAACAAAATTATCTGTCTATCTCTCTACCTATATCTTTGTCTGTATTTATTTACCTATAGACATACACCTTAATCCCGGAAGGGGTAGCTGTAAGCGAATCCCCAGCTTGTTACCGTCTTCCGCCAACAGGGTACCCTTTCTCCAGCTCACACCCCTCTCTCATATACCTCTCCATCCCATCCCTCCATCTCATCCTCGGTGTCTCCCTCCCTCTCTGCCCTTGCACCTCACCTCACATATTCCCAGTCAAGTTTCTCATTCTCCATTGTCCCTTTAAGACCAAACAATTTAAGGTACTTCTTCTAAGGGTTTCCAAAGAAAACAGAGGGGAAGAAATTCACTTAAATTAGATCGTCACCAAAGTGAAAGGTCAAAGAAAGTAAAGGAACACCCACTAAAATGAAAGCGTATCTTGGAAGCTGGGACGGAGATTGAGGCGAGGAAAGAAATCGAGATTGGGCCACACTCGGAAGATGCGACAGCCAAAGTGAATGAAGAGAAACACTCCAGTCAAAGGGAATGACAAACATGGTTGGAAGGGAAGGCGAGTAAGAGGAAGTGCTCTGGGAAAAACTGACAGCTTGTTGTTGTTGTTGTTGTTGTTGTTGTTGTTGGTGGTGGTGGTGGTGGTGGTGGTGGTGGTGATGGTGGTGTTGCTGTATTACAACCCTGGGCTCAACTGAACGTGAACCCGACGGAGTGAAAGGTGAAGTTGCCCCTTTCCTGTAGTCCGCCATCCTCCTTTCTGGGGATAGGGAGCAATTTGAGGGACTTTTGTATAAGCGGGGAACGAAATCGCCCCATTACATCAGTGCCACCACACGAAGGCGGTGGCTGAATCGATAGAGAGGCGGCCTGCACTCCTAATGGACCCAGGTTCGAATCCCAGCTGGGGCAGGGAACAGTTTAAGGATTTGAATTTCATAGGAACAGGCTTTCCTGATCTACCAGAAAACTTGCCGACATGTAAAAGTACCCCCGCTAATACCAGTACACCAATCTTGTATGAGACAGAGTGTAACTTGCAATACTTTGGTGATAGAAACTCCGTGTACAAACAGCTAGATAAGGAGTTTATTAAGAGCTCACAGTAAAATAGTCTACCCGACCAGGCTGCCTGATATCAACTGATGCAATAACGCCGTCTTCAGGCGTGGGAGAGCATGCTGACCTAGCAAATTTAGTAGGGGCATGTATGCATTGGGGGGGGACATATATACATCGGGGGTAGACATATTGTGGAGGGGGTACACTACTCCCCCAGGTAGCGGAGATGGTGTCTCCTGACACCAGGAGTGAAATGGTGGGTGAATATAGTAGTAAGGCAGGACCGGGGAGGTTCGTACAAGGGATAAGTATGATACAGGGGCAGTAGGGGAGACATGGCCATGTTGAGGGGAGGGAATTAGAAGGATATATACATATAAGATATACAAGGAATAATAGGTACAAATCCAGTAAGGGTGGAAGGGATATATAAACATAATGGGAATTGCACAATAATAGTTTGATACATGATAAACAAGGAGTAGATATGAGAGTTCTAGTGTTGTTCTTCCTTTATTTATTTATTTTTTTTTTTGTGGATTTTCTGTAGGATACACTGTCACTGAGTAATGCATGAAAGAAATACCATCATTTTCTAGTAGGCAGAGTGCTGTTCACAGTTTGGGTAATTGTTAGATGGCAATGGTAGTGACGGAATGCGAGGGCACTAAGTACGGGGAGTTTCTACGTCGAGGGTAGGGCGTACTATGCCTGTAGCGACTCTGATTTCCTGGAGTCGACGTTCCATTTTTCTGACACAACAATGCACTGCACAGATGATGAGTAGAAAACCAATGAAAGCAATAACCACAGGGGGAAACACAACTGTTGGATGAACCCATGAACGGCTGAAGGCCAGAGAAAATTGATCCATGATGAGATCACTGTCATTGAGGAAGGTGAGCATGCGCAAGTGAGGGGAGGTGATGGTAATGTTGGCAGATGGTAGGGTTGAAGGCATGTCGATTGGTTGAAAGATGTCATAGGAATGTTTACGAACAGCTTGGTGATAGCGAGTGGCGTAAGTGATGACGGACTCTGATTTGACGGTACAATAGTCAGGTGCTTTGTAGAGACCACTAGCGGGGACGGAGCGAACGGAAGAACCAGGACACATGATTGTGACAGAGATGGGAACAGCAAAGAAGAAATACTGGACATGGTTGAGGTGAGCATGGTGGACCGGGAGGTCAGGAGCTGGGACAAAAGAAGAGGCCGAGTAGATGGAATGGTTGCGAACTAAAGCAGACTCACAGGGTGTAGCACTGCTAGGGAAGATAACGAAAAGGTGGGCAGCACAGAGACGAGAGGTCGGAGTAAGGGAGGAACATTGCTGGAGGTCTGTGGAAGAAAGGAAGGCAACGGAAAGATGATCATGGGAGAGGAGGAAACATTCTGAAGGAACAGATACCTGTAACAAGGAGTTGTTGAGGCGGAAAGGGAAGGGAATGATGTGGAAAAGGTTAAAGGTTATGGCAGAACGGAGAGGAATATAGACGACGACGTATGTAGTGAGAAGAGTGGCTTCGAGAACAGGATAATAATATTCAAGGGAGGAGTAAGGGAGGACTGGGGAGAGACCGAAGGTGGAGTGAGCCCATTCCAGGACAGAGCGGAGAGCTGAGACAGGTACTAAGTCGGCAGTGACACGTCCATTGATAGCATCGACCAGGATACGAACCAAGGTAGAGACTTGAGATAGGAGAGAGTCAACGGCCAGTTGGAGATTATCCATGTTGAGTTTGAGGTAGAAGAACTGGGAGATAACGTTGAGATCTGAAAGGTGGCGTTGTAAGATATCGGTGAAATTGTTTAGAGTGGACGTGACTTCATTGAGTTGGGTTGTGAGCTTCTGTAACATAGTGTGTTGGATTTTAATGACTCGGCGTTGTGATTCTAGGGCGGAAGCTAAATAAGTGAGATCAGATTTGAAGCCGGAAATGTCACGGGCTGTAGCAACGCCAAACAAGCCACTCAGAATCTCACCGCCGAAGTCGAAGAGACCTCGTTTCACACGAGAACGACCCACGGGTGTCTGAATGGAAAATGTGTCATTGAGCTCAGTGAATCTGTTACTTATGTATTGCAACTGCCAGGAGAGTGGGAGGAAAAGGTTATAGAGATACTCATTTGGGTTGTGTGTCCCCATGAGGGCCGTGAGATGGTTCCTGATTCCGTGGAGCTGGTGCGCGTAGGCAGGTAGGGCAATGGCTACGTCGGCCAGGGGCGCAAGATCGTAGCGCAAAGAGGCGATGTCGCCGATAAGCATTACCTCGCCTCCCGAGCCGACCAAGGCCCCGGGACGTACTCCACCATCGTCCTGACCTGACCCAGACCCCAGGAGGGTCAGCACTGCCAGCAGGGAGATCGCTAACATCGTACCTAGAAAATCAGGGTAGAGTTAATGGGGGAGGTCGTGAAGAGGTTGATGGGCAGAGCGCAGTTTGGACCGATATTGATTGGTTGATGAATGAGCAGGTGGAGATGGAGATGAAGGAGACTGAGGGATAGGTGGAGACAAGGTAGACTGAAGGATGGGAGGAGAGGAAGAGGGGGCAGGAGGTTGTGTAAGTGACTCTTCCAACACTAGGCCACGGGGTGCTCGCTTTAAGTCATCGACGTGGACCCATCTGGTGTCCTTAGTGGACAGGTCCTGGAGGTGAAATTTGTTGCCTTGTTGAGTGAGGACGCGGTAGGGCCCTGTAAATTTGTCATCCAACTTAGAGGAACGCGTATGGGAATGAGCAAAGACAAGATCGCCTACACTGATAGTGATAGGAGAGGCGGACTTATGTTGGCGCTGCAGCATGTCCTCCTGAGAGGAAGCCAAAGTGGATTGGACATACTGGTGGATTGTCTGGAAGTTGGCCAATTTTAGTTTAACATAATCATCCATGTTGTAGATGGGTTCTGGCTTTGAGGATAAGAGAGAGTATGGGAGGTCCTTGTCAAAGCCAAAAAGGACGAAGAAGGGAGATTCAGCAATGGATGCATTGATGGAGCTATTGATGGAAGATGCCACTTGGGGAATCCAGTCATCCCAGGACGAACTATGGGAGCCTAGATGTCTGAGGCACTCTAAGATTTTACGGTTGTGGCATTCTACAAGGCCATTGGAAGCCGGATGGTTAGGCACGACATTGCACTTACTGATATAAAAGTGGCGACAGATCTCATCGAGAAGGCTATTGTTGAATTCTGTACCATTGTCAGTAAGAATGGTATGAGGGGTACTGAATGGGCAAATTACGTGATCTACAAAGGCACGGGCAACGCTCTTCGCGGTCTTGTCGGAGAGGGGGACGAGGACACAGTAGCGGGAGAAGTGGTCGACCGCTACGAACAAGTACTTAGCGCCAGATTCTGTGAGAGGTAGTTTTAAGAGATCGATTGAGACAGTTTCCCATGGTCGTGACAGGATTGGGTATTGTAAGAGAGGTGCTGGGAAGCCGGTTGATCCTTTGTGGCGGTGGCAGGAGAGGCAAGAGTCACAGTGGGCATTGATATCGCGGCGCATGGTTGGCCAATAGTATTTGAGACGTGCTTGGTGCAAGCATCGGTCTTTACCTGGATGGGAAGCTTGAGGAGTATTATGAACAATATGAAGAACCTTTGGTATCAGGACAGTGGGGACAACAAGTTGGCGTACTTTGCGATTGGGCATATCTTTGCCTGTTAGCAGTGTTTTCCTGTACAAGAGATCATTGTCTAGCATGAACTCATCTAGTGATATTGGCAGAGTAGGTAAGGTCGGGGCATCGCCAGATTCTAGGAAATAAATGACTTTGGACCACATGGGGTCTTGGCGTTGAAAGTTTCGAACAACTTCTGACGTTAGTGTAGTATTTTCAGTTACTTCAGGCTGCAGTGATGTTATAGCTGCTGCTACGTGACGTGAGAGTGCGTCTGCGACTACATTCAACTTGCCTGGTACATATTGAAAAGTGGGATTAAAGTCCTGGATGATGACAGACCATCTAGCTAACCTACCTGTTAGGTTGCGATTTTTGAACAAATCACATAGTGGAAGGTGGTCTGTTTGGATATGCACTGGATAACCATAGACTATATCTCTGAAATGTTTCAAGGACCAGATTACCGCTAGCGCTTCGAGATCTGTGACACTGTAGTTACGTTCAGCGGTTGTAAGGATGCGACTAGCATACGCTATTACGCGCTTCCGTGATGCTTCATCGAGTTGCATCAAAACGGCACCAAGTCCAGTGCCTGAGGCGTCTGTGCAGAGAAGGAAGGGTGTGGTGTAATCAGGGAACGCTAGAATAGGGGCATTTACAAGAGCTGTCTTTAGCTTTTGGAAAACCTGTGACTGGTCGTTAGTCCAAACAAAGGGCACATTCTGCTTGAGTAAGTGGGTCAGAGGAGCGGCGATCTTCGCGTAATCCCGGATAAAGCGACGATAATAGCCACTGAGGCCCAGGAAACTTCGTACAGCGTCGGTAGTGGTAGGTTCTGGGAAGTTAATGA
The DNA here is from genome assembly GCF_032717465.1 of Coenobita brevimanus. Lineage (NCBI taxonomy): Eukaryota > Metazoa > Arthropoda > Malacostraca > Decapoda > Coenobitidae > Coenobita > Coenobita brevimanus. The sequence continues at coordinate 25,672,974 of NC_137027.1, read as the reverse complement.
TCGCCTTAGTTTTATCCTCATTAGTATGAATGCCTTGTGCATCTACGACATGGCCTAGGAATTTGATTTTCTTTCGCAGGAAGTCACATTTACTGAGATTGATTTTTAGGCCTGCGAGCTGGAGGCGTTCAAAGACTTGCTGGAGTTTGGTAAAATGATCAGGGATGGATTTACTCACAACAATGATATCATCTAGGTAAGCAAAAAGAGAGTGTCCCATCATACCGCTGAAGACTGAATGGATAAGTCGCATGAACACGGAAGGAGCATTTCTCAGACCAAAAGGGAGTCTCTTAAACTGAAAATGTCCGGAAGGGGTGCTAAAGGCTGTGACTGGGCGAGAGGACTCTTCCATTTCGGCCTGCCAGTACCCGCTGAGGAGGTCTAAAGATGAAAAGACTACGTTATTGTCACCAAGGGATTCTAGCAAATAAGTGAGGACAGGTAACGGGAAACGGTCTGGAACGGTGACAGAATTGACCTTACGATAGTCGACTACTGGTCTAAAGATGCCGTCCTTCTTTGGTACTAAGAAAAGTGGGCTATTCCATGGACTGACGAAGGGTTCAATAATGTCCTGGTCTAACATGTTCTGTACCATTTGATCTGTTTCCTCTCTCTGGCTGTGAGGCAATCGATACGCTGGTATGTAAATCGTCTGAGTTCCTGGGAGTAGTTCAATCATATGTTTGACAAGGTCTGTTCTACCCATCGGTTCACTGGGTAAGGCAACCACGTTTCTGTACGAGGTCAGAAGGTCGAGGAGTTGAGGCGTATGTTCTGGGAAATCTGTGCAAGTGAGATGTGAGAGCATATCGGGTGAATATGTCGGCGCAGATCCCGTAGAGTTAATAGTACATACACCGATTGGCGTATCATCAGTCTGAATAGTAGGAATTGAGGAATCCTGGCACACCTTTACGGCTGCTGGGTATACTAGGAAGTCTCCAATCTTTACACCACTTTTAAGTTTTAGTGGAGCATTTGTGACATTGAGCAAGTACAGGTAGCATAAACTGTCCTCTAAGACTGAACACCACGCTGACTCATAAGTCAAGCTATTCATACAACACGTCTCAGGTAGGGTTAGTACATCCACTCCTTCTTTCACACCGGCAACACAAACAGAGACTTTGGTGAAGTCATGCGGTAACAAAATTGTGCACGTATTCATTACTGCACGTTTCGTCTCTGCGTGTTGGAGAAGATCATTCAGACTGTGTGAGGTAGGTAACTGAGACATGTCTGAGTCAGCGATAGTGTTGTCGGGAGAGGATGTAAGAGCCATGTTCGAGGGCTGAGATGATGTATCAGGAGACATTGAGGAATTTATGTCCTTGCTCGCAGTCAGTAAAGGAATGATCTCTGTATTCTCAGATGATGATAGTGGTGGTTTGGGCTGGGTTGGACTTTTTGGTAGTGATAGGGACAGAGGTAATTGAAGGACTGATTTGATCATAAGAACAGGACGGGGACATTCCATAGTGTAAACCGGGAATCCAGAAATGTCTATACTACCACAAGTAGGTAATAATGCAATGGAATGTTGTGCCATGGTGGAGAAACCAATAAGGGCATCTGCGGGATACTGCAAGTCATTAGTGACATGAAATTCAATGAGTTTAGGGGGCAAAGCTCTGTGGAGTTTGACTTCAAGGGTGAATCTTCCCTTAACCTTAAACTCTGAGCCGTTAACACCACATAGGCGAACGTCTGGTGGTTCTAGGAAACTGATGTGGTTGTGATGGAGATGAATAATTTGTAAGGAATTTTCGGAGATGAGATATACTATAGATCCTGTGTCCAAGAAGAATGACGTTGGTATGTCATGACTGCTTCCGAGAATGACTAAACCCGAGGATGTTATGGGACCTACATGGCGGATGGGGAGTTGGGTTTCTGGTTCTATGTGATATTGGTCCGATACGGGCGCAACGCTTCCCCCGACTGTGGGCGGTTGAGGTAACGACATTCCTCAGTGGTGTGAGTCGTGCTTGATTTGTGGTATTTGCAGTGTGGACGATGTGAGCGGGAAGGCGTACGCTGTCTGGTTTGGGAGTGAGGACGTCTGTATGTACAGTCGCAACTGGATGCTCGATGTCCAGGATGACCACAGTACCAGCAAAGAATCGAAGATTGTCTGTTCCGCCGGGCACTAGATTGATCACGGCCTGCGGTAGGAGAACGATGTGTGTCAGGTCTGACGCGTGTGGTGGGACGGGAGCGAGATTGGTTTGGGGTAGTGGAGGTGTGACAGACTGAGGAGGCCAAGGGTTGGGTGGTGCCCTGACGCGTGTAGTTCGAACCTGTTCTTTCATGAATGGCTTTAGTGACCTGAATAATTTTATCTCCTGGATTGAAGCCGATTTCCAAGGCGAGCTCTCGCTGTTTAGGAGTAAGCCAGTGAAGGAATCTCAGGTAACCAATTAAGTCAGCAAAGTTGGTGAGTGAAAGCATTGGAATGCCATTCTTGTCTTCTAACCATTTCGTGCCTACCAGTAATTGGAGCATCTCGCTACTAGTTGCTTTCATGGCGGCGGCAGCTTCGCGGAGCTTGGCATATTGCGCTGGGACGCGCAAGTCCTCATCTAGTTGGTTTAGGAGATTAATGAATCCCATGAGAGACGCGGTATTTGAATGCTGGCAACAAAGGCTGATGAGTTCAGTACGAAAATCAGCAAAGGTACGAATGCTATCGAAATGTCCTGCACGGATTGCGGATCCGATGTCTGATTTACCGTGATGCAAGCGATTGAGGAGGTAAGCTACTTTGAGCGATTCCTCGGTAATTTGTCTATTATTTATTTCGGTTTCGACTTCTCTGAGGAAATCATAGACAGACCAAGTTGGGTCCTGGCCGGTAAATTTGGGACGATTGGCATCGTCGAGATAGATAGACTGTGGAGGGTTGGCCATGGCTGGAAAGGTAGAAGTGGCGGCAGGAGAGGAGTGGGAGAGAGAGAAGGTAGTGGCAGGTAAGGGCGAGCAAGACGGGGTATGAAGGGAGGCAGGAGAGGGAACGACAGGGGAAGGAGTAGAGGAAGAAGAAGGGAGAGTAGAGGCAGGAGTAGAGGAGGAGGTATCTGGATTTACGAGGGTAGGACGGGTAGTAAGTGAGTCTGCGGGAAGTGAAACAGGAGTCTCAGGTGCAGGGCGGTGGTACTCTTTGCCACTTCGTAAATGAGTGATTGTGTTAGAGTCGGCAGACGGGGTATGAGCAGGTGATGTTTCCGGGTTGAAAGGGCTGGTGGTAAGCGGTGGACGTGGAAAGTATGACATTTAATGCAGCAATGGAAGATGAAAGGATGAAGATGGATACGTAGGTGGAAATGTATAAATAACAATGAGAGAATGGAATACACTAGGTGTGAAAATGAATGAAGGTGCGGGCATGGATGGTTTAAATAAAATGCGAAGGATGAGATGGATAATATATAACGTAGGTGAAGATGAAAACGGGGTAATGGAAATGAGATGGAATATTTACAATAACCAATCTGTAGAGAAAATCGAGGATAATCTCTAGAGAAAGGAAAGATATACTATAGTTACACAGTAGAAACGGGAGTGTCGAGAGGTATGACGTGCACGGTGGCTGGGCGTAGCTGGGCTGGGGTGGGGCGGGGCTGGGCTGCGGGGTAGAGACAGCTGGGCGGAGAGGAGAGGAGACGCCGCGATGAACCACCGGCAGGGAGTGGCGGTCTTAGGAGGCTCCGTAATGCAGACCAGATGCGGGCGACGGCAGAGGCCGGTGGTGGGTGGTGAGGCAGATGTCGGCGCAAGGCAGGTGTAGAGCTGGTGAATTGCAAATGCAGAGAATGGTGGTGGGCAGACAGCGGGCAGACAGTGATAAGTGGCACCGTGGGGGCAGGAGCTATGATGAGTCCGGAACAGGTGCTGGGAACAGGTGCAACAGGTGCGTAGGTCGGCGACGGTGACACTTGCAGTCAGGAACAAGGCGTATGGGTGTGGTTGTTTGAGAGGTGAGCACTGGCGAGAAAAACGGTACACTCGAAAAGCACAGCCAAGGTATAGAGGCACGAAGGAGGGGCGAGGCCGGCAGATGCGAGACGTCGTGTATCTTGTTCTATCACTGAAAATCCAAGGAGGCGGTCAGAATGTGATGGTTCGAAACACCGCTGCTACCAAATGTAACTTGCAATACTTTGGTGATAGAAACTCCTTGTACAAACAGCTAGATAAGGAGTTTCTTAAGAGCTCACAGTAAAATAGTCTACCCGACCAGGCTGCCTGATATCAACTGATGCAATAACGCCGTCTTCAGGCGTGGGAGAGCATGCTGACCTAGCAAATTTAGTGGGAGCATGTATGCATTGGGGGGGACATATATACATCGGGGGTAGACATATTGTGGAGGGGGTACAAGCCCTAGCATGTATTCAATGCGGACGGTGGGTGTTAGCGCCGAACTGGTGACATGTGGAGGTGTAGGAGGACTACGGGGCTTTGGGATAGCCAACTGCCCCCGAGAAATAGGCCCTGAAGCCTTTACCTACTGTAGAGTCAGATGCATACAAAAATATAAATATATATCCATCCATCCATCCATCATCCAATCCCGCATCGCCCCATGAGGAGCGTAGGAGCCCGGGGCTAGGCAGTTGGTCCCGACATTTAAGATGAGAGTGACCAGTCTCACTCATCCCTGAGTGGCATTACACGAGCAATCAACCCCAACCACCCCTTGATTATAAACTTTCACCGGCTCAATCCGATTGGAGCGTAATAATTACCCACTAAACCACCAGGCGCCAAAATTTGGTTATATGGTTACCACCCCGCGTGGTAAATGGTTTCCTGGTGCACAGAAAACCATTTGGCTTGTCACTCAGTGTAGAGTCACCCACAGGATGAAGGAAGTGGAAAGAATGAAGGAAAGATAGACAGAAGAGGGAGTGTAAAATCACCCGTAGGCAGAAGGACATGGAAAAAATTAAGGAAAGGAAGACAGAAGAGAATGGAAGAAAAGAAGGATGGAGAGGAAAGGGCAGACAAGCGAGAGCAGCACTACATCGAGTGAGTGGATGGTGAGCGCCCCCACCTACCGCTTTATATATATATATATATATATATATATATATATATATATATATATATATATATATATATATATGAGAAAAATGAAAGCCAGCGATGGGAACAGCAGCGCTAAAAGAGATCATACTTCGAGTTTGGGTGTGAGATGATTAGCCAAGTGATAAGAAATGACAGAATAAGCGAAAAATGAAAGCCAGTGAAAGCAACTGCTAAATCAAAAGAAATGACACATGACCACATGACACTTAAAGCGGTGGAGAGAGAGAGAGAGAGAGAGAGAGAGCGCCGACGACTAAAACAGAGAATAATTACTTCATCAGTTTTAATGGCCTGCACTCTTCTACCTATTCTTTTATTTCACCCTCTCTACCTCCAATATAAAACTCGTTCCTTCTTACACGCCGTTCCACCACATCGCGTTGAACGGTCCTCCACATCGTACTATCACGTAAGATGAAGCGGAGAGAAGGAAGGAAGGAAACAGTTGCTGTTAAGATATGGACCGCCACTGCAGCGCCTCACGACCTTGCACTGGCAGCGACGGGACGTTTAAGTTTTATAGCCAGTGTGGCGAAGAGAAAACCATGGGTCACTCTTTTCGTTTGGAGGACGTTGTAGAAATTTTGGAAGCATACAAAAGCATTTCTAATTTAGGCACAACCCTTTGATTTCTGTGACGTATATATATATTTTTTTAAATCTAATTTTCCCACTTCCAGACTATGTTCCTAGCTTTGGGAAATTTTCTAACAGCAGGGGTTAGATGTTGACTTTTAAAAACATCTTAACTGCTAGAGATCCTTCCTAAGATCAAGAAAGGCGTCGGGCGATAGCTTGAATAAAACGAAAATTACCTCAACGGATTCCAGGGGTTAATGTCGAAGTGGGTAATGCAACAAGCGGAGGAAGCTAAGTGTCTATATTGATGGGTGTGGGTGGTCATCCTCCACCCATTCGATGTAGTGCTACCTTCAGGTGACTCTGCACCGAGTTGACAAGCCCTATGGTTTCCTGTAATCCAGAAAATCATTTGCCTCAGGGTGGTTGTCACATCACCAACAAATGGACGTCAAGTGGTCTAGTGGGTTAAGGTACTCCAACCAAATGTGGCCGATATGAGGTTAAGTTCAATGGAGTGTTAGGACTTAATACTCTCATATTACATTTGTCCTGAATGACCTAGCCCGCGGCGCCTTTGGTCCTGATGAGTCAATATTATATGATGGCTGGACGGATGGTTAGTGACAATAATACCTTCATCCTCATAATTCACAGCTGATTCAATATTCCATACTTAATTCTACTCACCTCTCTAATTAACTTTGACATTTACATGGCCAGCTGTGTACATGGGAGACTGAGTAGCCTAACGGTCACCTCTTGTGCGCTAATACCCACCATCTATGCAGCGATACACTAAGTTTATCACATACAGAACTAATGTAATGGCATAAACAAAGGGAAGGAGGGGGGAGGGACCTCTCAATTGGATCTTCTGTAAAATTACTGAAAAACATATTTAAGTACCCAGATCCCCAGATAATTTCCTTTAACAGCCAAAATCGAACCCACAACCACACACACTCTACCAGCCGAACTACCACCATTCTAGCCACACCACAGCCATCCTAATGTTCAGTTATGGCCTTGTGTTAGGGGCTGGACGTGAGCCAGACACTGCCTCTGTACTCTCAGTCTACGAGGTGTTCACTCTACCTACCTACAGCAAGTCCAGCTTATTTCTAAAACACACACACACACACACACACACAGACTATGTATTTTTGCAATATTTTACAGACAGGTAAATAGATACAGTAGATAGACATATGCCCCCCCCAAAAAAAAATCCTGTGGCGGGGGTAGCTGTTCAGAGCATAGAGGTGTGCAGGTGGAAAACTAGTGACAATGACAAACGCTGGAAATAAATCCCCACCAGTTCCATATCCCTAGAGTTAGGAGTCAGCACGGCAGCGTTAGTGTTATGCTTCTGTACCCACTGTTATACGAGTACTTATCATTTTTTTTTTTTCTTTTTTTTAGCAACGAAGGCAACAATTACTAAAAGCGTGTAATGTTACCGTATTGTTCCCTCCAAAAACACAAACAAATAAGCAAAAAAACCGACTCACAAACAACACAAACGAAAGAGATACAAGATCTTTTCATGAGGAGATGCCTGGACATATTACTTTTTTAAGACTAGAGGCTATAGGCTGTGGGAAATACACTATTTATCCATGCATATTACAAATTACGTATATGTCGCCACCCAACAGATACCAAAACAAATACCAGATTCCAACCAAAACCCAGCCACCTTCTACCTCCCAGCCACTACCACACCAAGCATCACTCCAACTCGTACCCGCCTACCGATATACAGGGTGATCCGTAAACACCGATTGTTACTTCAAATAATCCATCGACCACTATATCATAACCAAACACCTACCAAGTACTGCCAAACCACATGCCAGTCTCCACCATACCAACAGCCACCTGCCAGTGCACTCCAACCAGTTCACCTCCCATCTACCAGCCTACCACAACCACGCCACCTGCCAGTCATTACCAAGCTGCCTACCAATCACTACCATATCACCAACTACTACACTCCAACCAGCTCATCCTCCACCTACCAATATATACCACAGTCAAACCTCAACCATATTAACTACCACATCACCAACCAACCTACCCTTACACTCCTACCAAGCCAAACCAGGACCCACTTAATTCTTCCTCTCCAGCCATGTCGCTGTTAGGACTATCTCAATACAGTATTACTATCATATCAAGCCTTCATTTGATGCCCACGATACAACAGCAATTTATATAATCTCCATTTATGTAATCCCGCCTCTTTCACGGACGATTAATCACTCTTCCAAGTATGGCGACCCTGGTTTTTTCCCTTGTAATCGTTCGTCCGTAATTAAAGTGGAGAGATGCTGGGGAAGCCTTTGATGTGTGTTCAAGGCTACTGTAGAGGGTATTAGCTATGTGAGATGCAGGGGATGGAGTGAGGCTGGGGGAAGAGAGGTGCTGGGGGAGGATAGACGCTAGGGGAGAAGAGATGCTGGGGAAGGCGAAATGCTTGGGAGGCGAAATGCTTGGGAGGAGAAAAGCTGGGGAAGAGAGATGCTGGGGGAGGACAGAAGCTGGGGGAGGAGATGCTAGGGGAGGAAATATGCTGGGGGAGGAGATGCTAGGACAGGAGAGATGCTGGGGTAGGAGAGATGCTGGGTGAGGAGGGATGCTGGGTGAGGAGGGATGCTGGGTGATGGAGGATGCTGGGAAGGAGAGATGCTGGGGAAGGTGGGAGGCTGGGGAAAGTGGGATGCTGGGAAGATGCTGGGGAAGGTGGGATGCTGGAGAGGAGAGGTGCTGGGGAAGGTAGGATGATGGGGAGGAGAGATGCTGGGGAAGGTGGGATGCTGGGGAGGAGAGGTGCTGGGGAAGGTAGGATGATGGGGAGGAGAGATGCTGGGGAAGGTGGGATGCTCAGGAGGAGAGATGCTGGGGAAGGTGGGATGCTCGGGAGGAGAGATGCTGGGGAGTAGAGATGCTGGGCGAGAAGAGATGCTGGGGGAAGAGAGATGCTTGGGGAGGAGCGATGCTAGGAGAAGAGATGCTGGGGGAGGAGAGATGCTGAGGGAGGAGAGATGCTGAGGGAGGAGAGATGCTTGTGGAGAAGAGATGCTGGGAGAGGAGGGATGCTAAGGGAAGAGAGATGCTGAGTGAAGAGAAATGCTGGGGAGGAGATGTGCTGGGAAGGAAGGATGCTGGGGGAGGCGAGATGCTGGGAGAAGAGATGCTGGGGGAGGAGAGATGCTAAAGGAAGAGATGCTGGGAGAGGAGAGACGTGGGAAGGGAAGAGATATTGAGGAAGGAAAGACGCTAGGAGAGCCGTCGATGCGTGTGAAGGTGCTAGGACAGGTAAGATGTAAGTAGCACAGAGGGAAGGCAAATGAGTTTGTGAGGAGCGATGCGAGAAGGAGGAAGGAAGCGTGGATGGGGGGAAAGTGGGGTAAGCTGAGGAGGAGCTAAAAGGAAAGGGAGAAAGGTGGGAAGGAAATGTTGAAGGTGGGAAGGAAAGGTTGAAGGTGGGAAGGAAAGGATGAAGGTGGGAAGGAAAGGATGAAGGTGGGAAGGAAAGGATGAAGGTGGGAAGGAAAGAGGGAAGGTGGCAAGGAAAGAGGAAAAATGGGAAGGAAAGGTTGAAGATGGGAAGGAATGGAGGTAAATGACAATAATGTATCTAGATGGGATAGACTATTGAATGATAAAGATGATTCAAGAATCTGGAGAGCTGTTGGATGGAAGGGCGAATATGAACCGACAGATGAACTAAGTAAAAGACCTATTAATAAGCCAAGTGATAATGAATTTAAATTGTTTATTGAAAGCTCATTAAACCCCCCAACCAACCAACAGTTGCCCAACATTATAAGTGACGTCACAATACCAATACTGGATGACCCAATAACCGTGGATGAAGTAATGAGAGAAGTTCAAAATATGAATCCAAAAGGCATGTGGACTAGATGGTTTGACTCCTGGACTATTCCGAATCTTACCTGTATCATGGCTATTACTGTTGACTACACTATTTAATAACATATTTAATTTGGGTAACTATCCAACTCAGTGGGCGAAAACAAAAATGTTCACAATTTTCAAAAAAGGCGATAGGTCATTACCTAAGAATTATAGAGGAATTAGTGTAATGAACAGTATGTCGAAGCTTTATGATATGGTCTTGTGTTCACGTCTGAAACGTTGGTGTCGTACCTTATAGAGAGCAAGCTGGTGCACAAGAGAAAAGAGGGTGTATGGACCATGTTGTCTGTTTAAGATTATTGTGCGATTTAGCAAAGACAAAAAAGTTCAAACTGTATGTGACTTTCATAGATTTTTCTCAAGCCTATGACCTTGTCCCAAGAGAAGTTTTATTTAGTGTTTTACGTAGGTTAGGTTGTGGTGCGGTGATGTTGGCGGCCCTGGTTGCTATGTACTCAGTTACACAGAGCATTATTGGCTCCGTTTTGGTCACAGTATCTTTAGGAGTGCGCCAAGGATCGCCAACATCATGCCTACTCTTTATAATTTTTGTAAATGATTTAATAAAAATGATTAAGAACGGATCAGGAGTAGACGGATTTTTATCGTGGGTACACACCCTAGTGTTAATGGACGACACTGTACTTCTGGCCACAACACGAGAAAATATGGTATCAAAGATTAACATTCTCCAAGATTATTGTTCTCAATACGGCATGAAAATAAATAAATCAAAAACTAAATTTTTTGTGATTAACGGAAATAAAGACGACGGTGAACCAATAGATGTAGGTAGTTTATCAGTGAAGTGGTGTGATAAATATGTGTATTTGGGTTGTTTGTTTACTGCTGATGGTTTGGTATCCTCTGCCGTAAAACTACATGCTGTCTCAAAGATGCCACATGTCCTTAAATTTGTGAACTTTATAAAGAAAAATATTGATATCCCATTCATGGTAAAACGACGAGTGTTCGAAGCAGCGTTAATGTCATCACTGTTATATGGTTGTGAGTCGTGGCTCACCGCGGACCTCAAGCCTATAATTAAATTGTATAATTGGTGCCTGAAAGAATGACTTGGTGTACGAAAATCAACTTGTAATGATGTTTGCTGTATTGAAGCAGGATTTCCATCTTTACAACAATTAGTAAAATATAAGCAACATACATTCTTTAATAAGATATGGCAATCGAGGTCCGAGATGGGTGACGATCAGCTCATGTTTGCAATAAATACGACACTGAATTATAACATAGTAACATCAAGATTACTTAGAAATTATAAAAATGACCAAGTGACAAGTTTAGAACAATGTAGACAAAACCTTATTGTATCAATTATGGAACGTGAATCATCTCGACGAGTGACGTACAAAGATATAAACCCTAATTTTTTGTTGCACCGTGTATATACAGAGAGAAACTCAGTGAATGAAAAACACAGATTATCGTTCACCCGGTTCCGAATCAGTGGTCATAGTTTGGCCTGTGAAACAGGTCGTTGGGACAGAAGGTGGCGAGGCAGACTACCTCTGGCTGAACGGTTATGCCAGTGTGGTCAGGTGCAAACTGAGTCTCATGTAGTACAACATTGTACACTCACACAGCACATTAGGACACAATATGACTTTACCACGATTGATGACTTGTTTTCCGGTCGTTTTACACCCGAAGTAGAATGTAAAATAATTCATGACATTTTATCTGAATATGACTTGTAATAATTATAATGTAGGAGTATATTACTTAAGTACTGAATATGAATAACCAAACATATTGAGTATAAGACTATTATCATGATTTTATGTGCATAAATAAGGGATAATTGTGTACACATAAGAATAGAAGAAGCCGAATGCTAGTGATACTTATATTTATGATTATCTTAGAATATGATACTTATATTGGACTGCAATTTTTTTGTAAGAAAATTACTTAATTTATACTTTGTTCAAATGATTTTGTATACTATATGATTTTTGTCAAACAAATTCTGTAATTGCTGTGGTCAATAAACTATCTATCTATCTATCTATCTAGGATGGAAACGGATAGTAAGAAGTAGAACAGGACACCTGATGGAAACAGAGAATGAAATGCGAGGGAAATGAAAGACAACAGATGGGATAGGGCGATAACTGGAGCAAGAAAGTTTAATTGGGAAGAACGCGTAAAAGACAGGTAGGGATTTTATAATTCATTTGGGAGGAATGGAGAGTGAGGAAGGAAAGAGTGGGGTAAACTGAGAAGGAATTACACGGAAAACCGAAACCTGTGAATGGAAAGGGAAGGAAGAGGTGGAAAAGGTTACTGGGGTAAGTGTTAGTGCTGCGGGTGAGAGGAAGGGAGGGGGAAAGTGGAGTAAGCCTAGAAAAATATGGGAAGGAAGACATAAATGAAACAGCACGAGAAAGCAGAGGCTGGAAGGGGATTTAAATGAAGAAACGGTAGTGGAGGCCTTGGTGTCTGTGTTGGAGTTACTGAAGTGGTATTAGTGATGCAAGTCAGACGTAGGGTAGGGAGAAGTGAAGTAAACCTGAAAAATATGGAGAGGAAGGAGGAAAGTAGGAGAGCTGGAGAAAACAGAGGATAGAATGGGATTTAAGTGAAGATATGGTGTTGAAGGCTTTGATGCGTGTCTTAGGGGCTACTGAAGGGGGTATTGGTGATTCGAGTGGGGGAGTGGGTCAGGGTGAAAGCTAAAGTATTAGAGCAAATGACACAAGTAGCCTGGTGGAACGAAAAATAGAAAGTTAATACAGACGTCAGAGAACAGAATGGGATAAAAAAAAACACACACACACTAAAAGCGAATTATCAAACTTCACATGAACGAAAAACACACAATACCAAATCATAGCACCCTTTTCCCACACGACAATCAAGTACAATCACTCATGCATTCCACATTCTCTTTCAATAGTATTCACTCATGCGCTACACATTCATTTCATTTATAGTCAGACTTGCATTCCATACCTTTATTTTCATGGGCAGTCAGTCTTGTAGTCCGCAGACTTAATATTTTTGCATTATTTCATCTTTTTATACATTTTTCTTTTCTTGACTGTGAGGGTGGCTGAATAATCCACACCCTTTTCATTAATATTCAGTCGTGGAATCCATCACTTTCATCACCTGCCAGTCATACAGTCCACGGATTTTTACTCAGTATAAATTTCTATCTTTTCGTACATTTTTATTTTGCTTAACTGTGAGGATAACTGAATTATACGTTCATTACATTAATATACGGAATCGACATAATTTTCATTTATTTACAAAATCAAAAATTATTCACCTTTTGCACTATTATCATCTTTTTGTAAGTCATTTTTTTTTTTAGTCAAGTGTGAGGGTGGTTGGATGATAGGTCAATGGGGCATGCAATGCAATGGTGTCCGGGAGGAGAAGGTGGAGGAGCGATGGATGGTGTTCTGAGATGGGGTGAGGGTGCCGTGTGGAGGAAGAAGAGGAGGAGGAGGAGTGGAGGAGGTCGAAAGGGGAAGAGGAAGAGAAAACTGAAAGAAGTAAATAAA
>NC_137027.1:25607311-25654811 GCF_032717465.1 Coenobita brevimanus | reverse complement strand
TGAGTACATGGAATGTAAGAGGAGCGAATGATGAGGTGAAAGAGAGAGATTGTCCAGGTGCTTGAGGGTGCGAAAGTGGATGTATGTGGAATAACTGAAACAAAATGGAGAGGAGAAAGTGTGAGAGAATGGGAGTATGGACGGGGTATATGTGCAGGAGTAGGTGAGAATGAGAGGGCAAAGGAAGGAGTATGTATAGTTGTGAGTAAAAGATGGAAGAGGAGCATAAGACAGTATGGATCAGTTGGGTCAAGGATTGTGTGGGTAAAGTTGAAAGTTGGAATACAAATGTGGGCGATTGTGTGTGTGTATGCGCCAACGCAAGATCGTGCTAGAAGAGTGAGAGAAGAGTTCTGGACAAATGTGGAAGTGTGCATGGAAAAGTTTGGAAGGAATGAGAGAGTGTTCTTGATTGGTGATATGAATGGTAAAGTTGGAAATGTGAAGGTGGATGGAATAGTTGGTGAGTGGGGTGTGCCTGCTGAGATAGATGAGAATGGGAGTGCGTTAGTGGACATTTGTGCTGGGAGGGGGTTGGTGATAGCCAATACCCTCTTCAGACATAAAATGATCCACAGGTATACATGGCGAGTGATGAGAAGGGTGGGTGGTGAACTGAATGAAAGGAAGGCAATGATTGATTATGTGTTTGTGGATGAAAGGATGCGAAGATGTGTAAAGGATGCAAGAGTGTATAGAGGTTGGGGGAGTGGACTTTCTGACCACTACTTGGTGGTGGCCAGAATTAGAATGCAAGTAAGATGGAGGAATAGAAGAAGCGAAAGACGAGAGGAAGGAGTAGTTGCAAGGAGAGTGGAAAGGTTACAAGAGGATGAGAAAAAGGCAGAGTATAAGAGAGAAGTGGAGGAACGATTGGGCAAATATGAATTGGAGCAGATGGGAGATGTGGAAGGTGTGTGTAAGATATTTACAGAAGAAATATGTGCAGCATGTGATGTGGTGTGTGGAAGGAAGAGAAGACGGAGGGGGGTGCAAGGAACAGCGTGGTGGACTGAAGAGGTGAAACAGGCTGTGGCACAAAAGAAGAAAGCATACAATGAATGGATGAGAAATAGGGGCGTGGAAGAAGTTGAGAGGCGGAAGAGGGAGTTATATGTGGAAAGAAAGAGAGAGGTGAAAAGATTAGTAAGAGAGAGTAAGAAGAGAGTGGATGAGGAATTTGGAAGGAATTTGAGTGTAAAGTGGAGGGACTGTAAGAAAATCATCTGGAGAGAAGTGAAAAGAGTAAGACAGGGTGGAAGTGAAGTTAGCAGGGGAGTGAAAGATAAAAATGGTAGGTTACTAGTGGAGAAGGGAGAAAAAGTGAGCAGATGGAGAGAACACTTTAAGGAATTGTTGAACGTAGAGGATGGAAGTAATGCGAGTATAAGTGGCTGGGGAATGGCTGGGAGAAGGAGGGAGGTGAGAAGACAGGAAGAAATCAGTAGGATAGAAGTTGTGGAAGCAATGAAGAAAGTTAAATCGGGGAAAGACCCAGGAATTGATGGAGTGTGTGGTGAAATGCTGAAGCATGGGGGAGAGATAGTAGTAGAATGGATGTGGAAGATGTGCAGATTGGCCTGGGAGGAAGGTAGAGTCCCGGAGGATTGGAAGTCAGGTATAATTATTCCCTTGTACAAAGGAAAAGGGGAAAAAGAAGTGTGTGGTAATCATAGGGGCATTTGTCTTCTTAGTATAATAGGAAAAGTGTATGGTAGGATACTTATAGACAGAGTTAGAGAAAGAACAGAGAAATTAGTTGGAGAAGAACAGGGAGGCTTTAGGAAGGGAAGAGGTTGTGTAGATCAGATATTCATTCTTAGATCTTTAGTGGAAAAGTTTCTAGAGAAGGGAAAGAAGTTGTATGCGGCTTTCATGGATTTGGAGAAAGCATATGACAGGGTGGATAGACAAGGATTGTGGAAAGTGTTAAGAATATATGGAGTAGATGGGAAGTTGTTGAATGCTGTGAAGAGTATGTACGATGGTGCGAAGGCTGCAGTGCGTTTGGATGGTGAACTAAGTGAATTTTTCTCTTTGAAAGTTGGTTTGAAACAGGGATGTGTCATGTCTCCATGGTTGTTCAATCTGTACATGGATGGGGTAATAAAAGAGGTACAAGGTAGGGTAGTGGATGTTGGAGTGGCCCTGGTGAGAGAGGATAGTGTTTGGAAACTCCCTGTACTGTTGTTTGCAGATGATACTGTGTTGTTGAGTGAAGACGAAGGGGAGCTGCAAGGCTTGGTGGATGAGTTTGAGAGAGTGTGTAAGAAACGGAATCTAAAGGTGAATGAAGGGAAAAGTAAAGTGATGGTCTTTGAGAGAGGTGAAGTCAGTGAATGTACAGCGAGGTTGGATGGTGAGGAATTGGAAAATGTGAGTACGTTTAAGTACTTGGGTAGTGTGATGAGTAAGGATGGAGGTTTGGAGGGTGAAGTGCTTGAAAGGGTACAGCAGGGTAGAAAGGTTGCTGGTTCTTTGAAAGCAGTGATAAGAAACATGGAAGTGAGCATGGAAGTGAAAAAGTTACTACATGACAGTATTGTGATACCAACTCTAACGTACGGAAGTGAAGCTTGGACATTGTTGAAAGGACACAAGTCAAGAGTGAGAGCAGTGGAAATGAGTTATTTAAGAGGAGCCTGTGGAGTCACGTGGAGAGACAGGCTGACGAATGAGGATATAAAGGAGCGTTGTGGTGTGGATGTGGATATGATAGGAAGCGTTATGAGGAACACACTGAGGTGGTTTGGCCATGTGGAGAGGATGGAGGGTGAAAGACTGACGAAGAGAGTGTATGTGAGAGAGGTGGAGGGGGGAAGAGGGAGGGGGAGGCCGAGGATGAGATGGAGGGATGAGGTGGAGAGGTATATGAGAGAGGGGGGGGTGAGTTTGGAGCAGGGCAGTGAAATGGAGGGGGACAGGGCGAATTGGAGGCGATTTGTTTGTGGCCACCCCAAACGGGATTGAGGCGTCTGGCAATAGATAGATAGATAGATTAACTTTTTATAAATAAGAAAAAAAAAACAAGGTACAGTATTATATAACGTGAATATACTCTGAATACTAATTAGAAGCACTGGCAATTAAAGTTCATCATATCATGCCTGTGATTAATTAAGACGACTGTGACCGTGAGCAGTACCATCATCGTCACCACCACCATCATGACAAGTATCATGCCCATCACCATCATCACTATCACTACTACCATCATCATCATCATCATCATCATCACTCTCACCACTACCATCACCATCATCATCATCACTCTCACCACTACCATCATCATCATCATCATCATTATCGTAATTGTTCTTAATATTCTCACTCCCTTACTTTTGGGGGAAAAATTCAGACAACCTAATAATGAGCAAATTGTGCGCCATCAGGGACTCTCTCTCCATCTCCATTCCAAACGAAGAAAATTGTAAAATGGTTCGCTGATTTAAGGCTCCATTAGTACCTCAACTTTGTTTTTGGGTTCACGTACAGGCATTTTCGTAACACCTCTTCCTTAGCGATTTTGTGTGTGTGTGTGTGTGTGTGTGTGTGTGTGTGTGTGTGTGTGTGTGTGTGTGTGTGTGTGTGTGTGTGTGTGTGTACTGTTTCAACATATTTATTACTGTTCGGTGGCCCTAACCATTGCTTTTATCACTAGTTATTGCTGAATAAATGAATGAATAAATATGAATAAATGAATCAGTAAATCAATCGAGTATTCAGTAGTCCTGCAGCGCCTCTTTTATGAATTTTAACCATTTCAGAACATGGGAAATCATTACTGTTTTATCATTACCACCAAAATTGATTATACGGTAGTGTATTCAAACCAAGTGTCCTCCCGTTCTCCAGGTTTTAAGCCATTGAACTGCTGGGATGTCTTTTTCTCTAATATATATATATATATATATATATATATATATATATATATATATATATATATATATATATATATATATATGCCTGTGTCAGTTTAGCTGTTAATTCCACCGGATCCACCAATTTATGTAGCCGTTATATGGAATAGCACAGCTGACTACATATTATGTGTTCTGCTGTTATAGTATAACTAGACCACCGTGTTGGAGTCGACGACACTGTCTGTAGTACACGTCAGCCACTCGCCGTCACTGCCCGACACTTTCCACCAAAGGTCCTCTGTCACTAGAAGGTGGAAGCTGGTCTGTTATATTAAGTGGTAGCGTAAGGTGACAGAAATGAGCAGATTAAATCTCTCTTTATTTTGCACAGAATAATTACAACCGCGACCCAAGAGATATGTAAGAGCGATACCACCTCCCTTGATAACTAAATGACTTCTGACGCTGTACGCTCACTGTCCCGAGTTGGGTGCGGTGCTGAGGTCAGCTAAAAGTGAGGTGCCAAGCATTTACATATACTCTAGGCTTATGCAAAATGTAGAGATAAATGACAACTCTACTAGCACATTATACACCTCTATAGAATGGTATTAAGTACATTCACATATACCAACATAATAAATGGTTCCCCAGGACTTTACACTTACACACAATTCAGATATCTTTTCACTTCTCCTAACCTTCATATTATAATAGAAACAGGGTGGCATTTGTGGTCTGCCATCCACCTTCTTCCCTATACACAGCTAACAGCGAAATTATATTTGGTTGTTCATTATTCACACTTCATTACACACTGTTAATTATGACTAAACAGCTTTAAAAATTATTATGTAAAATGTGTGATACTACAACTTCTTATGGAAAAAGATGTTGACACCAGAACATCGCTCGGCCACACCATTGACGTCCTCGTCGATATTGTTGTCCTAACTACCGTGTAGCCTAACCAAAGTGTAGGGTAGCTAACTATTCAGGAACATCCACTTGCAATCCGCGAGTATGGACACGTGGTCTCAGTGGGTTCCTTAATTGGCGCCTTAAATAGTAGCCTAAACCACAAACACAGGACAAGACCACAATAAGTAGAAGACCAACGCCAGGACCAAAACAGGAAGGAGAAAGGTATGAAGGAAGATAGGACAGTACATAAGGCTCTAAATCGGTCCTGTTCAGGTGGGAGAGGAAGGTAAGCTTCTTTAATACATGAGACAGCCTATTCACATTCAAGGAAGTAACATTGAATGAAGGTAAAAAGGGTCCTAACTGGGATGAGAAGTTCACTAACAAAGCTAGATGATGCTTGCTATACAGAACTGCTATCTCTTTACTGTGTAACTCACAAAAATTAGGTGCAACATAGTACCCCTTTACTGTAAGGAATTGATTCTGTGAGGCACAAATCACAGTTACGTCCTCTGTCTTAGGAAAGTAAAAGTACTGGAGCATGGAAAACTGACTTCAATTGAATGGGTTGGAAGGTGCAACGTTGCAGAGCAGAGGAAGTATTTGTGTCCAACAAGGCCCTTTTACACTCTTCTACCTTTAATGGTACAAAGACAAAATGGAAAGCAGGACATACATGGAGATCAAGAAATGAGGCCTTACACTTCTCAAATTCATCCACAGTCTTTTCTGCTACATATTTCTTGTCATCTGAGACAACCAGCACCTCTGGACCCTCTTCAATAACAACAAGTGTATTATTAGCAGTAGCAAAAGGGAAGGGAATGAACCGCCATGCCTGGTACGTTACAGCATTCCTCATAGGTACCAATATCAGGATGCCTTTATGGGTCAACTGGGCCTCTAACAATGGGTAATAATATTCCAGTTGACTCAGATCAAAGAGTGGCATAAGTCCATGCTTCCACATAGCTATATCAAGTGCATTTGTTAGTGTATTAGTAGGAAACAATAAAGCATTAACCCTGTTCAAACTTGCATCGATTAAGCCGTCCACCATATTGGCTGCATGCTTCTCCGTAAGTACTCAGCGAATAACACCAAGTTAGCTAGGGTTGGTAGGTTAATTTGGATGTTGTTCACAAGCTCTACTAGATGGTTGTTAGTCCTAATTATCTCGTTAGCTTTGTTAGTGAACTCATCTAACTGTTTATACACATGCATGATTAATCTATTATTAGCTTTAGCGGCCAGTGTCAAGTCATTCATCTGTCTACCCAATTGCACTACGTCCTTATCTAATGCCGTACCAAAGAGTTGTTGAGACAGGATTCCTAGAAAATCCACAAGTCCTCTCTTAGTACGTGCATGGACATGCTTGGAAAGATCAGAGTGTACGTTAGGTAAAGCGACATGCAAGTTAGTGAGCCTGTCGGTGAGCCTGTCTATATGCCTAGTCTGAAGCTCAACAATTCCATGCAAGGTTCGTTCCAAAGTTTCAGTGTCAGAGTTCGTCAATCGTGGGTTTCGATTAAACATCTTTCCCACTTCCAACAGTTGCTGTCTGAGATTCGACAAGCCTTTGGAGACCTCCTTGACAATATCTGGCGTTTGGAGATAGCCTTCCATTGGATAGTAGACGCATACTGCATCTTCCACTACCACGACTTCTCCAAGTGGGCTCTTCAGTGCTCCTGGCATTAACGCATGATCGTGTCCGTGTCCGACGTCATTCCATAGGTCCACCCCAAGCAACGCACGAGGAGTATGAGCCACAGCCACATTTTTTTTTCTGCAAGAGAAGATACTCCCTTAATCACTTGTTGTGGGATCGTAGCTTGCTGCGATACTCTAGGTTAGGGACAGGTACGGATGACGACATAGACTGCGATGAAGACAGAGGGGACAACACATCAGACGAATGGTTAGTTAGGCCTAGCTCTTGACTTACTAGTTTGATCCTATCAGCATGTACTACCTCCTGAGTTCCATTAGCTTCATCCTTTATTCTATAAGTATTTCCACGTACTCTTTCCACAACGGTATATGGTCCGCGGAACTTAGGTCTGAGCTTGGAAATTCTCTCAGGGTTGTGGATCATGACCTTCTGGCCTGCCTGTAACGTCTTTTCTTGACTAACTTTGTGTTGTTTCGCCATCATCTCCGCTCTTGAGGCTTTTAATCTTTTCCGTACTTCACTGTGTATACATTGGAATTTCAACAACTGTACCTGTGCATAGTCTTCTTCATTGTATACTGGAGTAGGAGGTCCAGCCAACAAATCATAGGGTAACACTTTCTCTTCTCCATAAAAGATATAATGAGGAGACTTCCCAGTTGATGAATTTTCTGAGGAGTTGATGGTCGCCGCTACATGTGATAACCAGTCTTCCCAGTTATCCTCTTGATTTGAGGTTATTACTGGTCTCAAGACTTCCAGTATCTTCCTGTTTGTCCTCTCCACCAGGCCACTGCTCTTAGGACTAAGGCGTTACAAAATCTTGCTTTACTCCATACATACGACAGATTTCTTGTAACACCTGGTTACGAAATTCACTGCCATTATCGCTGAGCAATACCTTAGGTGTAGAGTATGGACAAATCACTGAAGTCACAAAAGCGTGCGCCACCTCCTCTGCAGTTTTCGTCTGTAAAGTTGCTAAAATAGTGAATCGTGAGAAATGGTCCACTGCCACCAGTACATAACTCGAACCTTGACAACTTCTCGGAAACGCTAAGAGGTCAATGGAGACTGTATCCCAGGGTTTTTCCGGTAGAGGATACTCTAAGATGGGAGTCGGAAGTCCCGTCGTTCCTCGTGTTTCCGTGCATTTGACACATTGACTGACGTGGGCTTCTATGTCCTTCCTCATGGTCGGCCAATAGTATCTCTTTCTCGCCTCATTTATGCATCTATTGCGTCCGGGATGACCTGCTTGAGGAACGTCATGAACTAACTGTAGCACGGCTTGCTGTAAGGTAACAGGAACAACCAACTGATATGCAGTGTCCTTCCCTGGGGGTTGCTTATACAAAAGACCCTGTTGAAGATGGAAGTGAGTCATCGGTACTGGGAGTTCAGGTAGACAAGTCTCGTCGCCAGACTCCAAGGCATAGATGACTTGAGACCACATCGCATCCTTATGTTGTTCCGCTTTTACCATGTCTGAGGAATACTCAGCAAGAGCAACATCCTCAGCTATGGTAGCAGCAATGTTTCTACTCAGCGCGTCGGCTACGACATTTTGGCGGCCCGGTAAATATCTGACCCCTGGATCAAACTCCATTACCTTGCTAAACCAATGCGCAACCTTACCTTGCAAGTTCTTTCCTTTAAATAAGTCGCGTATGGGTGCCTGGTCAGTTAAAACAATTATCCAGTAGCCAAAGATAATATCCCGGAAATGTCCTAACGCCCACATGACTGCTAATGTCTCCAAATGTGTCGTCGAATAGTTCTTCTCTGGGGGTCTTAGTGCCCTACTAGCATACGCTATGGTATGTGTCTTGCCTTGCTCATCCTTCTGCTGTAACACCGCTCCCAGACCCAAACCTGAGGCGTCCGTGCACAGATAGAAAGGAAACGCTAATACGGGTGCTTCTGACATGGCTTGTTTGAGCTCGTTGAAGCATTTCTCTTCCGAGGGTCCCCATTTCCATGTAGCATCCTTATTAAGTAGCGTCGTTAAAGGTGATGCTATGAGGGCATATCTGTGGACAAAACTCCTATAAAAGCCAGTGAGGCCTAGGAACAATCTTATCTGATCCTTGTTCTGTGGTGCAGGAAAATTTAACATTGGCCCTACCTTGTCCGGTACAGTCTTGATGCCATTACCATCAACGAGATGTTCTAAAAATCTAATACTGGACTTCAAAAATTCGCACTTTGACAGCTTGATTTTCAGACCTGCGGATCTCAAGGTTTCCATCACTCGTTTTAACTCGTTAAAATGACTGTTAACGTTGTTACTCACGATGAGTAGGTCATCTAGATATGCTAAGACGTCTTGCCCTAACATCTCACCAAACAATTGGTTTATCATCCGCTGAAATGTTAAAGGAGCATTACTCAGTCCAAAAGGCATCCGTAGAAATTCAAAGTGCCCACAGTGAGTGCTAAAAGCAGTAATGGGACGTGACTCTTCGGTCAGCTCCACCTGCCAATACCCTGACGCTAGATCCAGACAAGTAAACACAGTATTTCCCTTACCTAATGATTGAAGTAAGTCTCACAGATGCGGAATCGGATAACGATCCGGTACAGTTACCTTGTTCACTTGCCAAAAATCCACAACAGGTCTCACACCACCGTCCTTCTTAGGCACCAGAAAGAGTGGTGCATTCCAAGGTGAGGAGGAAGGCTGGATAACTTCATCATGAAGCATCCTTTCAATTTCCTCATCCACTGCTTCCCTTTGGCTGTAGGGTAGATGGTATGCTGGCGCATAAACTGGATTTGTACAAGGGCACAAACCAATATGATGCTTCCCCCTATCCGTCCTACCCAGCGCTTCTCCTGGAAGCGCTACTACGTCAGAAAATTCTCTAAGGAGGGCTAGGAGTCGCGTTTTATGGTCTACATTATCCGTGACCTTCACATATTGCTCCAGCTGTTTTTCCTTAGCCAGATTTACGGGTTCCGTCTGAGTCGTTGCTTGAGATGTAACTACAGGAGAGATCACCGGCACGTCATTGACTTCCTTTATGGGGGCACCATAGCACATCAAGTCGCCTATATAACAACCATCTCTGAGCTTAACTGCGCCACCACTCATATTTGCGATGAAGAGGGGCGTCTTCTGGTCTTGCCCAACGCCACTCAGAGTTGATTCCAGTGACAATGCCTTATGTTTTACAGTCTCAGTTAAGCGTGCTACATCAGTTCCCACCGACACGTCAGGTACTTGGACAGGAATTTTACAGACATTTCGACTGGATAAGTGGTGATTACCACTCACTATAGCCCTGACTTTCTTCCAGTCCATACCCTCTGCTTCGTGTGCATCTGGGGACTCCCTTGACGCTTCACTTGTCGGGGTCACAACTGGCTGAACGGCTCCTGATTTGATGCCAGTTCCAGTTTGTGTCGCTGAGGGATTAAGGCCTACAAACTCTTTCCCATTAAAGGAAATGGAATGTCTTTGAAGGTGTATGACTATGTCATACTCCTCCATGGTTTCAAAGCCTAACAGCCCATTAGCTAGCAGAGGAAAATCCTCAACCACATAAAATGTAGCATGTAACACAGGAGATTGTTTATCTGCCCTCAATGTCAACGGCACCTGGCTTACAATTTTCATTCTACTCCCCGTCACACCTGTCAACATTACATCAGGTGCTGATAATGTCCAGTTTGTTAGAGACATTTCACTTTTAAGTCTTTCCAGTGCTTTACTAGAAATAATTTTTGTACATGCCCCTGTATCTACGATCAGGGACACTTGACCTTTCCCTATGATCCAAGGAATAGATAATAAGTCCACCTTAGTAATAGCTGCCACACACGCATCGGTGGATTGTACTATTTTAATTACTTTTGTGTGCGGCCCTGAGCTTCCCCCGAACTAGCTTGGTTCCCTAGTTTCTTCCTCTTTTCAATGACAAAGGGGCAATAGTCCGTTTCATGAGGACAATGCCCATGTATGGCACACCACCTTGGCCCCTTTGGCTTCACAGGTATCTGCCACAAAGGAGGAGGGTTAGTCTGACTTTGCACGCACATATTGTTAGTCATCCCCCAGGTTTTTGGATAAGGGCCCTGGGTTTGCATGCCAATATTAGTATTCATGCCCCATTGATTAGGATTCTGGGTTTGCAAGCCAATACTAGTATTCATGCCCCATTGATTAGGATTCTGGGTTCACATGTCAATATTAGTATTCATGCCCCATTGATTAGGATTCTGAGTTTGCATGCCAATACCATCTGTGTTTATACCCCATGCATTTGAATAAGGAACAGAAAATAAATTCTGTCCAAAACCTTGTGGTGTACTGAAAACATCTGAAGTATAAACAGGTATGTGAGTGGTTGTAGTACTATCAGCAATGACTGGATTTTGCATATCCTGAGTGACCAAAGGTACTGTTGTAGTCTCAACTTCCACAGTCTCCTCACTAGGAATACCCTCATTAGCAAGACTAGTGGCCATTTTGGATCTAACTGATTGCTCTGGGACTGTTGAATAAAGTATGACCAGAACGCAAATGCAAAGCGTTCAAATCCCCATCCAGTCTTTCAGAAATATCCTCATCACCTTGATCTTCAATATGTCCTTCACTCATTTTATATGTCTGAGCACTTTTATTTAATGTATCAACCCACTCATAAAATTCTGAGTCTAGTGGGGTTGGCTGATCTCTATTTCCCCTAATTCTACGTCCCCACTTTTTCACTGTATCCATCTAACCTTGTCAGTAATTATTCCCCTTCCAGTTACAGGAAGATAAACTGACATAAAAAAAAGGATAGTTACGGTAAGTGACAGAGAATGGAACACATATAAAATACACAGAAAATATATTTATTTCAAGGGAATTCTGAGAAACCTTTATTTCCACACATTAACTAACTAACGTGTGTTGATTCAAGTGTGTGTGTGTGTGTGGATTACTAATGCATGGACACTACCTAGATATGAAAGTCCAGGATGATGTTCCACATTCCACGTTCCACACTCCACCAGACTCCTCCAACCATACACGGCAGCCCGCTCGCTATGGGAGTTAGCAAGCGACTAGTTCGCCTTGCAACACGCCAGGCAGTGACGCCACATGACGCACCACACAGCCCACGTCCCCACACTCACTCCCCCTTGGCTCGCCTCGGCCGTCCGCGCCTCTGGAGTTGCTAGAAGTCGCTGGTTGACCCCCTCCTCACTGCACTGGCTTGATCTCTCCTTATCTCGCCTCTCACACACGAGAGAGAGATTCTTGCCAGTTTGCGTTTGAAGATGGGGATATCTCGCACACAACAGGGCGAGATAACTGCCAGTTTGTGCTTAAGATAGGAATCTCGCACTGGCAGAATAATGGGAGGAATTATTATTCACCACTCCAGTTTATCTGCTCCACTTAACTCACTGGTAATTAGTCCCCTTACAACAGTAGAGTAAGAGTTTCTGTTTCACCTTTCAGGAATGAGCGATTGCAAGGGTTACTGGTTCACAGCATAAATCCCTTTAGCACTTGTATCGTATCCCAGCACTGAGCACCAAATTTATGTGTCAGTTTAGCTGCTAATTCCACCGTATCCACCAATTTATGTAGCCGTTATATGGAATAGCACAGCTGACTACATATTATGTGTTCTGCTGTTATAGTATAACTAGACCACCGTGTTGGAGTCGACGACACTGTCTGTAGTACACCTCAGCCACTCGCCGTCACTGCCCGACACTTTTCACCAAAGGTCCTCTGTCACTAGAAGGTGGAAGCTGGTCTGTTATATTAAGTGGTAGCGTAAGGTGACAGATATGAGCAGATTAAATCTCTCTTTATTGGGCACAGAATAATTACAACTGTGACCCGAGAGATATGTAAGAGCGATACCACCTCCCTTGATAACTAAATGACTTCTGACGCTGTACGCTCACTGTCCCGAGTTGGGTGCGGTGCTGAGGTCAGCTAAAAGTGAGGTGCCAAGCATTTACATATACTCTGGGCTTATGCAAAAAGTAGAGATAAATGACAACTCTACTAGCACATTATACACCTCTATAGAATGGTATTAAGTACATTCACATATACCAACATAATAAATGGTTCCCCAGGACTTTACACTTACACACAATTCAGATATCTTTTCACTTCTCCTAACATTCATTTTATAATTGAAACAGGGTGGCACTTGTGGTCTGCCATCCACCTTCTTCCCTATACACAGCTAACAGCGAAATGATATTTGGTTGTTCATCATTCACATTTCATTACACACTGTTAATTATGACTAAACAGCTTTAAAAATTATTATGTAAAATGTGTGATACTACAACTTCTTATGGAAAAAGATGTTGACACCAGAACATGCCATTTACTGACCAATTTTAAGCTCCATCCATGAAAGCTCCCCAGAGTAAAATAAATGTATGTTAGCCAATTAAATAAATGAATAAAATAAACAAAATAAACAGGCCATCCTCAAGATCCATGGGGCTAACAAAGAAGATATAACTGATAAAATCCCAAGCACACTTCTCTGCCTTCTTCTGACCTCCTTGCATGCAAATCTCTCTAGGGCTTCTCGTGTCAATACAATAGAGAGGGCAAGGTTCGGGAAGTTAGCCTTTTCATTTCGGTTACGTTAATTCATTACATATTTGCCATTTCTTGATGTTATTCAGCTGAGGATATATTTTTCGAACTGGAGATTTTAGACTAACACTGAATATTATATCATTACCACGAAAGGCCTCCCCTAAATTGAATGATATGGTCTGACGGCAATATGAACACACTAAAAACGGACGTCACCCAGACTGAAGGAGTTACTAAGTAAAATGTGTTGTAAAGTTACTCGCTCACTTCTCCCTTTAACCTCCTGTGTGCAAATCTCTCGAGAGCTTCCCGAGGTCTAGAAGGCAGAGAGACGGGCAAGGTTTGGGAAGTTGAGGCAAGAGAGGAAAGTTTTCAAGTGAAAACACACACACATACGCCTTAGAGGTTCATGAGGGTGAAACTGGATTAGGAGTTGGTGTAACCCTGAAGGAGTTAGTGACTACTAGAGGAGGAAAAAAGGTGTGTGTAGGAGAATTAGCTTTGCTGACATTGATTTTTAAGACATTCGATAAAGCAATGTCTTATTTCATTCGTTCCACTGTCTTACAGCTTTTACAAGCCATCTTGCACACTTATACACACATCCAACAAAGACCTCCCCATCCCCTGAAAGGATGATGATAAGGAGGAAGATAAGAGTACAGGGCAAAGGGCAAGTTTAGTCTGAGGTCCGCAAGGTGTTACTTCAGATGACCCCGGGATAACAAGAACAAAAACTAGAACAAACACAACAAAAGGAACAACAACAGCAGCAAAACAACAACACTTCTTCCTTCTCCATCTTACATCCCAGTATGCAAATCTCTCGGCTGCTTCCCAAAGTCAACACAAGGAAGGTCACACACAGCAGGGCAGGTGTTTTTCGTGATCTGGACGTCAAGGACCGAGAGGAGAAAGTCGGCATGAAAACACACGTGCACTCTCTGGAGGTCATGCACTTCACTTAGATGACTGACTGAGTGACTGACTGACTCTCTCTCTTTCTCTCTCTCACACACACACACACACACACACACACACACACACACACACACACACACACACACACACATACATTGTTGCTACCACCCGACGATGTTTTGTTTTTAGTTTATTAGTGGCTTCGTCATCTAAAACTGATAGTTTCCTGATTCTATGACTCACTTTCACGTGGATGAAAAACCTGATGTTAGCCGAGATAGGTATCTAGAGTTACCCCACCTAGGAGAGTGCTTAGGTTTCCAGTATTAACACTCTTAGAATCCCTGTGACTCTACTCTCAGCTGAAAATCATCTGGTTTTACTTAGATCAGAATATTACTTAGATTACAATATCAAAAGTTTTTAAATCCATGAAAGAAAATATGCTGACAAAATTAATGTTCTCTGGCTACTATGTCCACTGTCAGCTGAATTAAATCGTCTGGAATTGAATATTTTAGCGTTGTACCGAATATAAGAAACTGGAGTATAATGCTAGACTTGTTCTGAACACGAGAGGGTTAATATGAACGACCATGGACCACCTTTCACTGGAACCAGCTGAGAAGTGTCATGGTTGCTGGGATAAATAAAATCGCCCCCTCCCCCAAATACACATACGCTTTTTCGTAATTTCTCTCTCCCATCCAAAAGTGACGCATGGCTCTCGAAAATGTCTCGCCCCCCCCGCCATCTCGATAAGACAAACGCCAAACAATAACTATTTCCATAATTCACACGAGCGCGAGAAAGATGGCGCGTAATATTACTGGGGATTGATCTATTGTTGCGTCGTGTTAAGGAGTGACGATGAGAGAGGGGATGGGGAGGAGATGAGGGGAAAGAGGAGAGAGGAGGGAGAAGGGTGACGGGAAAGAGAAGGGAAAAGGGAAGGAGGAAGGGAAGGGAGAAGGGGATGGGAAAGGAGGAAGGGGAAAGTGAAGAAAGGATGCGTTAGGAGGGGGGGGGGGATAGGAAAGGGAAGGCAGGGCGAGTGGGATGAGAGGAAAGGGGACAAGAGAGGAGGGAGAAGGGGAAGGGGGAACGAGGAGGAGGAGGAAGGAGGAGGGAAGAGAAGGGGAAGGGAAGGGAAGAAAGGAGGGATAAGCAGGAAAGGGGGAGGAAGGGGGAAGGGGAAGCAGGGGGATGGAGCGAGGTGGTGAGACGGGGAGGGAGGACAAAGTTGGGAAGATTTGTGCTTTGACTAAGATATATTTTATTATCGACACTGCTCTCATCCTTCAAATCAGCTTTTTTTTTTTTCACCTGTTGTCATGGCATACTCTGTTGTGTCTACTTTTTTTTTTTTTTCGTAAATTTTCTCTTTTAAGACAAGACTTTCTCCATTACTCATTCTTTGTCAAGATTTAATTTCTTGTTTGTGTTTTGATTAATTAATTGTCCTTCTGTTCCTCTTGATAAGCCTGTGACATGGTTTGCTTGAGAGTTTTTCCTTTTTTTTTTTTTTTTTTTACCACCACCAGTTTGGACAGAAAAGTACAATGTGTTGATGACAAAAAACAGACACGATAACGGTCAGACCAATATTATCCCTTGGAAGATACAATGCGGACAAAGGAAAAGAAAGGAAGAGAAAAACTGTAGGGAGGAGAGGACAGGAGATAAGAACAGATGTGAATTGAGATGAGCAGAAGAGAAGCAAGGAAAAGAGCAAAGAAAAGAGCAGCAGAACAAAAGCAGGGAGAAGATTAAAAGCAAAGGAAAGAGAAGAGACCAGAATAACAGGTAAGACCGACCCCACCCCACCTTCTTGGCATAATGCTGAAAGAGGAGTAAAAGCAAAGAAGAGAAAAAGAGACCAGATTAACAGATGAGAGCCTCCCCCCCTACCCTTGGCTTAATGACCTATAGAAATAATTATATGATGTGGTCCCTTACCCTATACTGCCTCGCCGCCCCCAGACCCGCCAACATCCAAGATCACTCCAGCATCAGGCAGTGGCAGCGCCGTAATGCCTTGCGCATTACGGAGGTTATTCTCTCGGGCATGGAAGCATACATTCCTTTCTCATATCCTTTGACTAACGCAAGAAAGCCTTGGTTTAATCACGCTTTTTCTAATGTTGTCCGCAACAAGGAGAGGGCCTACAAAAGGTACCGGAGCCAACCCACCCCTGAATCACATCATCTTTACGTTTCTGCCCGGAATCGTGCTAAGTCTGTTCTTCGCTCTGCTAAAAATAATTTCATCCGTACTAAATGCTCTCAACTCTCCAACTCGAATTCTTCCAGCTCCTTCGGGCTCCTTGCCAAAAACCATTGTAACAACTTTACCTCATCATCTTTACCTCCTCTTTTCTACTCTGATGGTTCTGTAGCTATTTCTTCTATTGATAAAGCAGATCTTTTCCCACACACTTTCACCTCCAATTCCACCTTAGACGCTTCCGGTTCTGTTCCTCCATCACTTCCCCCCTCTGACTTCCTCATGGCTGACATTAAAATTTCTTCAGCTGATGTATTTTCTGCCATCGTTGGCCTCAATACTAACAAGGCATATGGGCCTGATGGAGTCCCTCCTGTTGTTCTTAAGAACTGTGCTTCTGTGCTTACGAAGTACATCCGGCCTAAGCAAACTCTTTCGTTTTTGTCTGTCAATTTGTACCTGTCCTTCTTGCTGGAAGTTTGCTCTCATTCAGCCAGTCCCAAAGAAGGGTGACCACTCCCAACCCTCCTACTATCGACCAATTGCATTAACGTCCTGTATTCCAAAAGTTTTCGAGTCAATTCTCAATAGAAAAATTTTAAAGCATCTTTCCTATCACAACCTTCTTTCTGATCGTCAGTACGGATTCCGTCAGGGACGCTCCACTGGCGATCTTCTCACCTACCTTTCAGACTCCTGGTCATCCTCCTTTCGGGACTTTGGCAAAAGCTTTGCCATTGCACTTGACATCTCAAAGGCTTTCGATCGAGTCTGGCATAAATCTGTAATTTTCAAACTGCCCTCTCACGGTTTCTATCCTTCTATATGTGCCTTCATCGCTAGCTTCCTTTCTGGTCGTTCTATAGCCGCAGCTGTAGACGGCCATCGTTCTTCTCCTAGATCTATCAACAGTGGTGTTCCTCAGGGTTCTGTCCTATCAACAACTCTCTTCCTTTTATTCATCAATGACCTTCTAAGCTGTACATCTAACCCTATCCATTCATACGCTGATGACTCCACTCTTCACCTTTCCATTCGGTTCCCACAACGCCCATCTCAGAAGTTACTTCAACAAACAAGGGATGAGGCTATGGCACACCTAATGTTGGACTTGGCTCGTATCTCTGACTGGGGTAACAATAATATGGTTGTTTTTAATGCATCTAAGACTCAGTTCTTACACCTATCAACCCAACAAAATCTTCCACAGGTATACCCACTAATGTTTAATAATATTCAGCTTAATCCTGCATCATCCTTTAACATGCTTGGGGTTTCATTTACTTGGAACTTATCTTGGAACGATCATATTACATCTCTTGTAAAATCTGCTTCCAAGAGATTGGGTGTGCTAAGCCAACTCCGTTCTTTCTTTACCCCAGCACAATTTTTGACTCTATAAAGGGGTTTTATCTGCCCCTGTGTGGAGTACAACTCTCATGTGTGGGGAGGCTCCCCACATACAGCTCTTCTCAATAGGGTGGAGTCAAAGGCTTTTCGTCTCATTAACTCTCCTCCTCTTACTGACTCCCTTCAACATTTGTCTCTTCGCCGCACTATTGCATCTTTATCTCTTTTCTATCGCTACTTTAATGGTCACTGTTCCTCTGAACTGTCTGCATCCATTCCTCCACCTCTACGACGGGCGCGTAGCACCCGTCTAGCAGCAAACTCTCATCCCTTTTCTGTCCAACTCTCTAATGCAAGAGTTAACCGTTACTCCCAGTCCTTCATTTATGCAACAGGTCAACTCTGGAACTGTCTCCCTCTGTCTGTATTTCCTGCTGCCTATGATCTCCAGTCTTTCAAACGCAGTGCGTCCAGGCATCTCGAAATGAGATGATCGGATCTTGAATTTGGCTCTCTCTTGTATTTTGTTTTTCGCTTGGAGGGAACTGTTATTGCGGGCTCATGGCCTTTGGTTCCTTCTTTCTCGCATAAAAAAAAAAAAGTACACCCACACACTGCCTCACCTTAGTACCACGTCCCCGGCCATCGCGATCACCAACACTGCAGGTGTTATGCATTTCTAGCATTCTGAATCTAAACTGAATGCTACTGGCAGTGTTAATCAGGTGAGAGAGAGAGTAAAATCGTGAAACATATGTTAATTACTAATGAAACACTCTTTTGTGGCTGCTGCAAGTGGCATACTTTGTCTACAAGCCTCATTTCTCATCATACTTATAAAAGTGGTAGAAGTTCGCACATATAAATCTAACTTTACATACAAATACATATTTATCTGATTTATCAATTTCGAAGTATCTTGACCACTTGGAATCCAACAAGTTATCTTATATAATCACCATCCTTTTGGCCTTTATCCTATCTAGAGATGGATGAGGACATACATAGCAAAGTTACATAAAATATATCTAGGTAAATTTCACGTTCACCATCGAGTTGCTGCCAAAGATATATTTTGTGTACAAAGGACACATCCATTCCACCGCTCCTTCCACATAACCCCCCACCCATCCACCCACCCACCGCTCCCTCCATATAGCCTCCGACACACACACACACATACACACACACAATAAGTAAGCAACCATCATGAATATTCTGCAAGCTACTGAAGTATGCCATTTGTATGCACTGATCTAAATCTCTGGAGTTCATGTTGCGATTGATGTATTGTTGTTGCTGCTGCTGCTGCTGTTGTTGATATTGTTGGTGTTGTTGTACTATACTGTATTGTTCCCCTAGCCACGTATATTGTCCTAATGATTTTGAAATTTCCTTGTGTTTTAGCAGGACTGTCCTAGGTGCTATTCAGAGCTAGCTCTATGCTAGGTGTTACGCTACTTGTGCTATATTGAGTGTTGCGATAGTGTGTGTGTGTGTGTGTGTGTGTGTGTGTGTGTGTGTGTGTGTGTGTGCGCGTGCTCTCGCGCGCTCACTTTGCCGAAAGGCTTCCTGATGTGAATGGTAGTGTAGTGATGTTCCAGTGAAGGCTCGCGCAGTGATGTAATGGTGATTGTTGGAGTGAATGGTGGAATGATGTTGCAGTGAATGGTGGTGTGACGCTGCAGGAAGGATTGGTGTAGTGGTGTGATAGTGTTTACTGAAGTGCACTGTGGTGTGTTGATGTACCAGGGAAGTCTGGTGTGATAATATACTGATAGAGGTATTGCGCTGGTGTGGTAACCTCTGCGTGATGCTGTAACCTTTGAGTAACTCTTTATCGCAACCCTCCTGTTGTGCTGTTGCTATCGTGCTGTTGTTTGTAGTGATAACATTTGTGTTGATGTTGGTGGTGGTGGTGATGATGGTGGTGGTTGTGGTGTTGGTGGTGCTTGTGGTGGTGGTGGTGTTAGTGGTATTGCTGGTGATGGTTGTGGTGTTGGTGGTGATGGTGGTGGTAATGCTGGTTGTGGTGGTGGTAGTGGTAGTGGTGGTTGTGGTGTTGGTTTTGGTGGTGTCAGTTGTGGTAGTGGTGGTGGTGGTGGTATATAAAGAAGTGGATAAGAGTGTGGTACATCAAGAAGAAAAATGCCGAGGAAGAATTAAAAAGGGATGAACAGAGAAGAGAAGTAAAGAAAAAATGATAAGTGACAGGGTTAAGATGAAAGGAACATGATTACATATACGTGGGGAACAGAAGAACGGATTAGAGAGAGAGAGAGAGAGAGAGAGAGAGAGAGAGAGAGAGAGAGAGATGGCGAAAACACAAGTGGAAAACAAGGTAAAAGTGAGGTAAAGATGAAACGATGGCGAGACAGCAGTGATAAATCCCAGGACTATTCCTCAGAGTGTCGCCAGCCTTTTATCGGGTCCACAACTTAACAGAAGAGAGCAAAGAAGAAACAAGAAAATGGAAATATCACTGCCACTTTTCCCATTAAGTACATCGATTAGCAACATAAGTAAAACTATGACCTTTTTACTCTAAATTGGCCTAAAATTACCAAATTTTCGTCCTGAATTCTAAGCTGTCAAAGTTAACTCCATGCTCTGTACTCATTAACTTCGTCTAAAATTGTCATCTCTCCATTTTGTATGCTGAACTGTCTAACTATCTATATACCTAGGCTGCTTCCCCCAAGGAAAGGGAGGTAGCCGAGACAGGACGACACACTCCCCATTTACTCATCCATTCAAACACATTCATTCGCATCTTAGCCCCAAAGGGGAGAACGGACAGATCCTTACCGCACCACACCGCACAAGGGTCAACTGCGCAATGCAATCAGTGACATCCGCAGCAGGGCCCGACAGCAGAGCTGGTTTACCCCTGCCACATCATAATAGACCCATCCCCTTACCCGCACCTGACATGAAATAGCTGATCAGACCAAATGCGGGAGAATATCCCCTCAGGGCTGCGTCATCACTTATTCATTCACAATTTCTCTCCATTTATTTCTGTCACGCACAGCCACTCTTCCTTGCTCAACAGACATCCCTCTCGCATCCAGCGCTCTCTTCACACTGTCCATCCATCCTATTCGTGGTCTTCCTCTCAGCCTTACACCTCTCACATCAGATCTAGTTATCTTTTTCACCAATCGCTCATTATCCATTCTCTCCATATGCCCAAACCATCGCAACACCCTCTGCTCAACTCTACCAGCCATCTCCCGAACAACTCCAGTTCTCCTTCGCACTTCATCATTCCGCACTCGATCCATACGCGTCACTCCACACATACTCTTCAGACACCTAATCTCCATAACATTCAAACTTTTCCTCTCTGCTACACCCATACTCTATGTTTCAGCTCCATATATTGCAGTCGGTACCACAACACCCTCATACAGCCTTCTCTTTACATCCATTCTAAGCGAATGAGATCTAAACACTTTTTTCATTCCTCCCAGCACTTTTCCTATTTCATTTATTCTAAACTTCACTTCTGCATCTATTCTTCCATCAACAGCAACATGTGACCCTAGATATTTAAAACACTCTACCTCCTCAAGCAACTTGCCATTCAAAACTATATTCATCCCCCTACCATCTACCAACCTCGTACACTTCATCACTTTACTCTTATTCTCATTTACTTTCAATTTCCTCCTTTCACACACCCTTCCAAACTTCTCTACCAACTGTCTCAATCTCTCCTCTGAATCAGCCACCAGTGCAGTATCATCTGCAAACAGCAGCTGCTTCCACTCTCCACCATAAACATTCAACAGACTTAGACCTCCACCTAAAACTCTTGCATTCACCTCCCTTACAACACCATCCATATAAATATTAAACAACTATGGCGACATCACACATCCCTGTCGCAGCCCCACTCTCACAGGAAACCAATCACTCCCAGCACTTCCCACTCTTACACACACTCTACTATTTACATAAAAACTTTTCACCCCTTTTAGTAACCTACCATCAAGTCCATACAATCTTAAAACAGTCCACAAAGCCTCCCTATCAGTTCTATCATACACTTTCTCTAAATCCATAAATGCCCAAAACACATCCTTGCCCTTCGCTAAATACTTTTCACACACTAGTCTCACCGCAAACACCTGATCAACGCATCCCCTCCCTCTCACACTGCTCATCACCAATCACTCCCTCTGTACCCTCTCTAACTCTCATTTAACACTCTACCATAAACCTTACCTACAACACTCAACAGACTTATACCCCTAAAGCTAGTACATTCATACTTATCACCCTTGCCTTTATACAACGGGACCACACAAGCACTTGCCCAGTCAACTGGCACCATACCTTTCACAATGCACACATTCAACAATCTTACTAACCAGTCAACAACAGTCACTCCACCACCCTTCAGGCATTCCACAGCACACCCATCCATACCTGCAGCTTTCCTTGTTTTGATCTCCTTTACTGCCTTCTTCACTTCCTCCTTCGTGATCAAAGAATCATTCAACTCTCCCAACCCATTTAATCCTTGCACCCTTCCATCCGCCACAATCTCAGCCACCCTTTCCTCCTCTACATTTAACAATCTTTCAAAATACTCTGCCCATCTCTTCCTTACTGCATCCATCTCAATTAACATCCTTCCATCCTCTGCTTTTACTCGTTCTTCCTTCCCAGACTCTCCCTTTCGCACCCTTTTCACCTCCTTCCAAAACATTTTCTTATTCTGTTGAAAATTCTCTGTCACCCGCCTACCCCACCTCTCATCTGCTGCCACTTTAGCATCACGCACAGCCCTTCTCGCCCTATTCTTCTTTTCCTTATACCTCTCATATGACATCTCATCCTTCCTCTGCAGCCACACTTCATATGCACGTCTCTTCTCAGCCACAGCCATACTTACTTCCCCGCACCACCATTCACTTCGTTTTCTTACACCACCACCCACACGTCTCACACCACACACCTCTTCTGCATGCCCCACCACAGCACTCTTAAATAACTGCCATTCCTCCTCCACACTGCCATTTTCCCGATCTTTCACTGCGTTCCACTCATCTTTCAATTTCTCCTGATACTCTATCTTTTTCTCTCTTTTATTCAACTCACTCACTTTTAAAACCTCCCTGCCATACCTAACCCTCCTAGCTCCCACCCATCTCTTACCTATTCTTAACTTTCCCTCCACCAGGTAGTGGTCAGACATACCTCCACCCTCCCCTCTCAGAACTCTCACATCCAACAATCTTAGTATTACATTCCTAGACACAACCACATAGTCCATGAAAGGTCTATCAACAACCCTTCCACCTTCCTTTCTCACCCATGGATACTTATAAATATCTTTCTTCTCAAACAGCGTATTTCCAATCACCATCTCTCGCTCAACACACATCGCTAAATAAAAGTAGAACTGTAACAATAATAAACATTATAATATACTCTCAATCACAAATAACTGCTATGGTAAAGGGCAGATGTATTTTAGATCAAGCTAGTATAGTTAGTGTTAAAATAAAAGTAGAAAACACCAAAGCCTTACACTGGAAAACAATAGTGCATTAAGCCAAGAGAAAAATCCATCCAAAGATATTGTTTGTCTTCTGAGGCCCTGGAATATAGGTCCGGGTTATTTCCTTTTTCAATTCCCTATCGCGGGTGAATGAACAGCGGAATACAGTGGCCCACTCTGCCAGCCCAGCAGACTTTTACGAATATTTTGTACTTCCGAGAACGATTAAAAAAAAAGCTTGATTATTTTCCTGACTAGTTTTGGCCAGTCCATCAGGGTTTCTTTAAATTTGTCAGAGCAGCTTAATAATTATTTACCCTGCCGTGTTTTGCCTGTCTAATAGGTTTTCACCAACTTACAATGCATTTTTTTTTTTTTTTTGAGAAGTTCAGTGCAAGCAGACAAATTAATCTAAGTTAATATTTTTCGTTGATTTCCCTGCCAGTTCATCCAACTTTCACGATTATTTTTCTCACAAGTGATTGTAAAAATAAACTTTCTCTTTTATCACTACCACCCACTTACTACATCTGTGTTTTTGTCTTGTTCCTGTTATTCCAGGGCAATTAAATTTAGCTGACGAGAAAGTTTCCGAAATGGAAGTATTAGACAAAACCTTCATCCGTTCACATCGGATTAACTCCCCACATCACATTAGCCTACCACCAACAAACTCTGCCATATTATTTATAGTATCAGAGAGAACATTAATTTTGGCAAATACACACACACACACACACACAACACACACACACACACACACACACACACACACACACACACACACACACACACACACACACACACACACACACACACACACACACACACAAACGGCACCTATCAAATGTAACTCCACTAGATCGTAGCCAACAATCACAAAGGCTCATGTCCATCACACCATAAACAGCAGCTCACACCACAAAACAGCACAATGATGAACACAATACCACAACAGCAGTCAAACTCCAACAAACCCAACACTATTAGTCAAAAGGACAAATCTTTCTACACTTTCCACGAATTACCAGTCTACAACAATTACGCTTAACTCCGTATTACCAAGTACATCAGTTCTCTTAGCACCACACAGCAAACAGGAAGACGCAACCCCAGAACACGGCCAGTATCTAACAAACTTAACTCTCCTAGCCCGTAGCACAAGGATCTGGCTCTCCTCATCACATCAGTGATAACTCTCTGCATCACACCAATATACCTAAACCAAACTTAACACCACCACGCCACAGACTTTCTCAAACAAAATCAGTCGAAATAAATGCCAAACACAGAAAACATCTTACAAAAGCACAACACAACACTGCGCTAGTTACTCAGCATGCAACAAAGTTCGTCGTAGCCAGCCAATACAAAGGCCTAACTTTTCCACACCACAGGCGACCGCATATGCTCGTCCCCCGCCACAAGCTCGTAGACAGGAGCTCAAAAGGAATCAGAACTTACGTTTCAACTTGTGCACACACACTAAGTCAGGCACAAGTTTATGTCAGTTCCCCCCTTTGCTCTTCCTTGTCCAAGTTTTCTTTCCTGTCCTTTTCCCTCCTGCCTTTGATATGACTTTTTCGCTTCAGGTTTTCCTTTTTCTTACATCTCTCTTGCCTCTTATGTTACTGTCACGGTCTTCTTTCATCTCCCTTTTCTGTCTCCCTTTATCTCCCTCTATTGCAATTCCTTGCTCTCTCTCTCTCTCTCTCTCTCTCCTTGCATGAATCTTTCTAACCACCTTTCCCTCCTTCTCAGCCCTTTCTCACCCCTCTTCCCATCGTGTTCTCTCCATCTTATATCTCTGCCTTATCTCCTTTACCCTCGTCTAGCACTCTCTCCTCCCCTGTAAGGAACCCTTAATGCTTCCTTCTGATTCTTCAATAGCTTCAACCCTACTTTTAACCTCATCTCTCCTCTCCAGATTGTCTTAACTAATTTCCTCATTTCTTAACACAATTCTTGCTTACATAATATACCTAGCCTATCAGCGAATCAACCAACAATCAACTAGATATTTAACTACCAATCTTGCAAACAGAAAAATAGCACCCATCCATTCAACCACCTTACCAACCAACCAACCAACCAACCACCCAACCAATCATCCAACCAGCCAATCAACCAACAACCTTATTTTTCGTGCTTTACTTTCTTTTTCTTTATCTTTTGGTTTTCATTGTCCTACTGTGGGCATTCACTTGATACTTGTTCCCTATGGCCTTGTAGTTCTCCTACTTACTACTCTACTTCACGTCATCACTTCAGCGCCAATACCCACCGCCCATACTATACATATCTAGGGCCGTCTCATTCTGGACTAGTGTACCAGTATTATAAGGAGTGTACTTATGACATGTCCTTGGGTCTTGTGGGTAATTAATAAAGTAAGGTAAGTCGTAACGAAATTCAAATCATGAACATTTCCTCTGCTCCGTCTTGAAATCGAGCTAACGTTTTCTTTTTTCTTTTTTGAACCAGACTCTCTCTCTCTCTCTCTCTCTCTCTCCAATATTCACCTTTAATTCTTAGGCAATATTCTCGCCAGCTTAAGAGGCTCTAGGAACAATTTTTATCAATTTATTTCTGGATAAGGCTTTATAATATTATCTTTTATCTTATTAAAGCAAGAAACGACGAGATAAGAAACACATGTAAGAAAACCATGGCGAAACAAACACCAAGGGAGTTGTGTTATGAATTCTAAGCTAACAAAAATACGACACCCCGATTCAGAGGACTAAGAATCACAAGTCTCCACCTTCTGTCGCAATGCATAGTCTCCTACATTTGCATACTCCTGTCTTCCGGGTCCCTTTCCTCGAGTTCCATCAAACTGTTCACAGCCCCCTCCCTCCCATAAATTTTCCAGCTGCACTTAAAATATTCTTGGTGTGAAAATTTTAATCCCTCCCCTCTTCTCAACCTGGCGGAAACAATCAAGCCTGTTGGACAATTTCCCTCATCGCCGAGCCCTTTGCTACATACTTGAGACTTTCCAAAGAGTCTTCTTCGTGTTATTATCTAGAATCAGGTAGATCCTTTCCAGCCTGTCATTGTTACCATTAAATATCTAATAACAAGAACAGGTCGCAATGATACAGGGGTGAGAATATCTAAAAATCACCAGTAAACTCGATGGATCATATAATGCCACAAAAGATACAAGTATGTGCTTTTCTTCTACCCATCGACTCTTCTATGTTACAGTAGCCTAACCTCGGGTTCCTACACCTAGAACAGTGTAGCCTAAAGTAAGACTGATTGTTACTGTGCTTTTAGACGCTACGCCAATTAACACCTCTGTTTTCTGTCTGTATTTAAAGCTTATAACTAACAGGAATTTGTCTTTCAGATTTACCCTCCAACCCACGGATATTCCACACCCAAACTCACCTCTCTTTCCGCATCCTTCCATGAATCTGTAGCTCATGTAATGTTGACGTAGATACAATAGAACATTCTTCCATCACACACACACACACACACACACACACACACACACACACACACACACACACAGCAATCACACCAAGCATCACTCACCATTCTCTTTACCCCTGCCAGCTCGAATGATGCCAGGTAACACAATTACCACAATACACCTGTGCTCTCTCTTGGCTCATCTGTGTAACTTAATTATCTGGTATCTATAGCAAGGTGTAAAAATATTACACAGAATGATTAGTGGATTTCGTTTCATTTCGGAAAACAGTTTGTGGATGTAATTTAGCAGAGGGCTCGAGTAATGAATGTGTGATGATGTGGGCATTTTCATTGGGCGAACTGTTTGATCATTCTCGTGTGTGTGTGTGTGTGTGTGTGTGTGTGTGTGTGTGTGCGAGCGAGCGCACACACACACACACACACACACACACACACACACACACACACACACACACACACATACACAAACACGCACGCACGCGCGCGCGCATCTGGATTCTACTTCATATACTCCATCTTCTAAGTGGACACTTGCATTAGGATGCTGCTGATGATGACGACGATGACAATGATAAAGAGATTATTAAAATGGTGACTTTTTTTTTTTCATTCTTTTATTGTGGTTTTCACTGAGCTGGATGATTCGTCTGACATCAGCTGGAAAAAGAATACTGAGTTCAAGCACTGCAATGAATGGCCTAAGGAGCCTCTGCTTCTTTTCCTTCGAAGCCTCTGTCTCTCCAAAAGCCAGATCTGCAGCTCGTTTGGAGAAAGCAATGAAAAAGCCAACTCTCTAGCTCCCCTGCCATCCAACTAACAACATTGGCCTTCAGAAACTGCAGGTTAAGTTCATGATTTCACTGAATTTACTAGACTCACTAGTAATACAGGAGTTAATGACGGCCGTACTCAAATTTTCTACACTGATAAGTCTCTTCAAAGCTGAGTAAAACCGTCTGGAAACAGCAAAAATAAAGCCATCTCTCAAGCCCTGAAAAAAGTCATCTCTCGACCACTGAAGAATCTCATCTCTCGATCTCTGAAAAATCCCACCTCTCGAGTTATGAAAACAGCCACGTAAAAATCCCACCTCTAAAGCTCTTCCACCGTACAATACTAGACCTTGGCCACCACAAACAGCAGCTTATATACAGCTCCGGACAGAATTTGGTGATACAGTCAGCACGGCCAACGCCAAAGCGTCTGGGGTTCAGAGTTAGAGAATTTCGACTCACGTCTCTGACACACACACACACACACACACACACACACACACACACACACACACACACACACACACACACGCACGCACGCACACACACACACACACACACACACACACACACACACACACACACACACACACACACACACACACACACACACACACACACACACACACTGACACAGAGAGAGAGAGAGAGAGAGAGAGAGAGAGAGAGAGAGAGAGAGAGAGAGAGAGAGAGTATACATCTAAGGCATGGTAACGGACATTGACGGAGCGTCTCCCTATCTCATTACAATCACGACCAATATTTCTATGAAATATGTAATCCACATACTTCTATATATGTAAAAGACTAGCGATTTTATTGTTACGTTATTCCCATGTCACATGAATTAATGTGGTTAGGCAACACAGTATTATATTAACCCAGAATACATCCAATGATTGTATAGTCATAGCTAGGAAACACTGACAGGTAACACTTTATAATATGCCTTGCCTATTGCAATTGACGTTTTAATTTCAAACTACACTTGTGTAGTTAAATAGATGATGAAAGTATAGCACACCTGTGTCCCGTGAGTAAGCTATGAAACACACGGATGGTCGGGTCTCTTTACATTTTGTTTAAGCTACGGGTTAATCACATAAGTGACGGATGCGACCAGAACGTGGATAAGCGTCTTATTTTAAATTATGATTAGTAAAGTGAAATCAATAAATTGTTTTCTCTCTTAATAACATTATAATCGTATTACTAAACACTGAAGAGGATGAAAGACTCAGTTTCTCTGATATTTACTATTACCATACGTAATATCCAGTCCACCCACCATTTTTCACAATCACTTTCTGTAGCCTCAGCGTTAATGATGCCAGAAACGTTTGCATCAGATCAAGAATTTCGACTCGCGTGTCTGACACCGATAGAGAGGGAAAGAGGGAGGAAATCACCCTAGATTTCTTTGTATCACACGGATCTGGGGGTTTCCAGTCCCCGGGAAAATACGGTGTGAACAGGAAGGAGCAAAACCCGGAGTTGCGAGGCAGCATCATCGCTCTGCGCGACAGTGGGCTGTCTATACGTGCTATCGCTCAGCGACTTGGCCTGGCACCAAGGATCGTCGCCAAGTGGATTACGAGGTGGAACACAAACGGAAACATAAACGACCTGCGTAAGGTCTTT
Source organism: Coenobita brevimanus (assembly GCF_032717465.1). Lineage (NCBI taxonomy): Eukaryota > Metazoa > Arthropoda > Malacostraca > Decapoda > Coenobitidae > Coenobita > Coenobita brevimanus. Next base: position 25,625,889 of record NC_137027.1, on the reverse strand, counting down.
GAGTTCTATGTGCATTCTTGGATTTGTTATAGTAGGAGTACACAGGGTCGTCCACAGGATTTTTTGTAAGGGGGTGCAAAATAAGAGAAATTGTACATATATGTGCAGTTTTATCAAAATACACACACTCCAAATAGGCAAAGGCATTTACTTACATGAGTTACATGACTTACATCAAATGCATAGTGACAGAATGCATGAATCGACTCAAATCACTCAATCATCCTTGAACAAGAACTGAAGCCGTCAAATTCCAAGGGGGGGGCAACTGCCCTCCCTTGCCCCCTCCCCCTCCGGACGCCCATGCCAGTATACATAAGATACAGTGTATGTGAACAGTAATAAATATTTTACCTATGAGGTTACAGTTATTATATTGAAAATTTCAATATATAGATATTCATATTCTACGAAAATACATATTATCTGCGATTACATCTACAGCCATCAAAAATTGTCTTGTGACCTGCTTTACTGGTTGGTGGTGGGGTTGTGTAGGATATCAGGGGTTTAGTCCTGTCAGTAATGGGGTTGGAGTAAAGAAGGGTATGTGTTAAGCTGTTAAGCGTGCTATGATTGTTAATTGTTGTTCACGGTAACGTATTACTTACAGTAACATTGTAGTACAGGAGTAGTTCATATTTACATGTTATCTATGTTTATTTAAACTATCGATTACATTTAGGATCCATTAACATTACAAAATTATTCGTATTATGCGACATATCTATGTTACGTGACTCCTCTTCCACCAGTGTTAGCGAAATAGGAGTGAGCATTGATAAAACAGATAAGGGATGAGGAGAATATATATGGGTGTATGGAGTAATATAAACAGTCCTGTTCACAGGTTCCTCTGTCGGTAATATCAATAAGGAAATTGTCCCAACTGGTTAACAGTGTGTTGTCAAACTCTCGTGGATACTATGGAGGTGATAGTGTTAGCACGTGTAGTAACGTAGTCCATTCGTCGAGACTGATGCAACCAAGCGACCTACATATGGCAACATCTTTCCGCTGAGTGGCTCTGACAAGGTGAGAGTGTGACGTTCGCCCCGTGAAACGATACTGATCGTTCAGGTTTCACGGAGTCGGACGGATGCACTAAAACCTTACATAGTCATTAGGAAAGACCCACGCAAGCTATAATAGTAACGTTTGAGAACACCTCAATAAATGCATCACAACCTTGTTGGGTTTACAGCAAACTCCATTTCTTAGAGAGAACAGGATCCCTAAGGAGGACAACACCAGTAGAGGATGGGAACATTATTGTGGCAGTGGAAGCTAACCCTCTTACCAACGCAGCTGCAATAAGGCATGACTTGCAGTTAGAAGTGTCAGCCAGAACTGTAAGGAGAAGGTTACATCGCGCTGGAATACACCATCGGACCCCAGCTCAGAAGGAACAGCTGACGGACCAGCACTGTGCAGGAAGACTGGCTTTTGCACAGCTCCATGTTGAGCAGGATGATGACTTATGGGGCTGAGCCATCTTTACAGATGAGAAGCATTTCTCCTCTAGTTTCCTTCGCAAAGTCTATTGTTGGAGGAGGGATAATACACAGTAAGATATGAACTGTCGACAGTCTTGCAATACATACGGCTTTATTGTAAATTAATAATCATAGATTTAAATACTGTAAAACGTATTACGTTGTTGAGAGTGTGGATGTGATGCAAATGTGACCAGAGTTTGCATGGCTGTTTTAGTTTTTTGGGTTTATTGTGACCCAGCCTTGGCGGGATGAGGCGATTAAGGGATCACATGCTCATCACATTTACACTCCAAACACCTTTTACTGTGACCCAACTTTGTGTCCGTTCCAAAGCACATGGAAAAATAAAACAAAAATGGCTGTTTCATACGCACAGAGTCTGGGTCACCAGCGTCGCGACACCCCCCTTACCACTTAGAGCCGTCTTTTTCTCTCCCTTGCACGACTTTAATTATATGCGCTGCTCTCGGGTGTATGCCCTTTCCTCTCTTCCATCCTTCTTTCCTTCCATCCTCTTCTGTCTTTCTTTCCTTCGTTCTTTCCTCGCTCTTCTGCCTAAGGATGACAGTACATTCCCTTTTCTGTCTTTCCTTCATTCATTCCTCTTCCTTCTGCCTGTGGGTGACTCTACGCTGAGTGACAAGTCAAATGGTTTCCTGTACACCAGGAAACCATTTACTACGCTGGATGGTAACCATGTAACCAGATTTTGACGCTTGGTGGTGTAGTGGGTAATTACGGAAATCCAATCGGATTGAGCCGGTGTAGGCTTATATCCAAGGGATGGTTGGGGTTTACTGCTCACGTAATGCCACTCAGGGATGAGTGAGGCTGGTCACTCTCATCTTAAATGTCAGGACCAACTTGCCTAGCCCCGAGCTCCTACGCTCCTTATGGGGCAACATATGATTGGATTATATATATATATATATATATATATATATATATATATATATGTATATATATATATATATATATATATATATATTATTGAGAAAAATGGTGGGTGGACTGGATATTACGTATGGTAATAGTAAATATCAGAGAAACTGAGTCTTTCATCCTCTTCAGTGTTTAGTAATACGATTATAATATTATTAAGAGAGAAAACAATTTATTGATTTCACTTTACTAAACATAATTTAAAATAAGACGCTTATCCACGTTCTGGTCGCATCCGTCACTTATGTGATTAACCCGTAGCTTAAACAAAATGTAAAGAGACCCGACCATCCGTGTGTTTCATAGCTTACTCACGGGACACAGGTGTGCTATACTTTCTTCATCTATTTAACTACACAAGTGTAGTTTGAAATTAAAACGTCAATTGCAACAGGCAAGGCATATTATAAAGTGTTACCTGTCAGTGTTTCCTAGCTATGACTATACAATCATTGGATGTATTCTGGGTTAATATAATACTGTGTTGCCTAACCACATTAATTCATGTGACATGGGAATAACGTAACAATAAAATCGCTAGTCATTTACATATTTAGAAGTATGTGGATTACATATTTCATAGAAATATTGGTCGTGATTGTAATGAGATAGGGAGACGCTCCGTCAATGTCCGTTACCATGCCTTAGATGTATACTCTCTCTCTCTCTCTCTCTCTCTGTCAGTGTGTGTGTGTGTGTGTGTGTGTGTGTGTGTGTGTGTGTGAGACACGCGAGTCGAAATTCTCGAACTCTGAACCCAGACGCTTTGGCGTTGGCAGTGCTGACTGTATCACCAAATTCTGACCGGGGCTGTTTATAATTTTACTGAGTTCACAGAAACCCCCTAGCAGTACAGGGGATTAATAAAGGCTCTATAAGTCTCTCCTCCAATTAATAAATTGGTCTAGAAATAGCAAGAACAAATAATTTCTCGAGCCCTCCCACAGTTCAATGATCGACCTTGGCCGCCATAAAGAGGAGGGTTAAGTTCATGGGGCCTTGCTGGCTACCAACTCTGGCCTCAATACCCCCACTCGCCGTCCGCTGCGTACCGACCCACTTCTCCTTGTTCTCGGCAAGTAATCGTGTGGTGCAGAATTTTCAATGGAATTTAGCATTTTCTTGCTCTTGTCATCTTTTCTTTTTCTTTTCTTACTTGTGTGACTCCTTAATTTTGCAGGCTTCACTGATGTTTATTCTGAAACCTATTGGTGCATTTTGTCACTTCGTTTCTTACACTTTGCTTTATCTGGTTGTAATCGTACTGGAAGTAATTGTCATAGTTTTGAATTCACTTTTTTATTGCGTGACTCTAATGTCAAAGGCTTAAATGATGGATATTTTAAATCATACAAGCTCAGTATTCATTGTTAATCTGGGGAGAGTAACCGTGAAATATGTTTTTCGAAAGAATGTGGGCTCTTTTTTGTTTTTTTCTTGCATGACACACACTGATTTCGAAGGTCTGAATGGCAAGTAAATATTGGTAGCTCTCAACTTCTCTATTATCCAGTTACAGTTTGCGGATTCTTCCTATTTATTAGTGGAAAGGGGAATTTACGATAATGCTAATGACGATGACGACGATGATGATGGAATAATTAAAGCGTTTTCAGTTTGGGTTTTTAAGAGCTAAAATTTAAGTATCTCATATTAAACACTTTACACTTCTCGCTGTATACTCATATGTGGCAAATTTTTCTAAGGAATTTACGAAGTTTCAGCTACTTGCGTACCTCTCCAGTTCATCCCTATACCCCGAAAGGAGGATGGTGCACTGGAAGAACAACTTAAGCCTACAGTTCACAGAGTTCAAGTTTCAGAAGAGCCTACGGCCGCAACAACAACAGCAAAAAAGGGATGACAACTAATCACTTTTTTACTACCGACGCCCACCATCTTTTTCCTTGCTCGCGCGCTGTTCAATCGCTGCAGGATTTTCAAAAGAATTTAAGGCTTTTATTTTCGGCTTGCGTAATTCTCCAGCTATCTCACAGCTTTACCTGCTTTGAATTGTGCGAGTTCTTTATTCACTGACACTTGCCAGCTTCTGCTCTTCTCCTTGGGTGTTAGTATGGGATGGAATATTGAAAGAATTTAACTACTTGACTCCTGTGACATAATTTTCATATTTCAACTACCTTCAGACAATTTACTCAGCTTGGCTTTTGCACTCAAGGGGTTAATGATGGCTTTGTCTAACTCCTCATTTCTAAAAATCTACACTTAAGAAAATCGAACTTTTAGAGTAAGAATAATAATTTAAAAAACCCACTGGATTAGATTATTTTGATTTTGTACTTCCTTTCCTTCATTCTTTTCCTTCTGCCTACTGGTAACTTTACACTCCTTCTCCTGTCTTTTGGCTTGTCACTCTTCCTTCTGCCTGTGGGTGACTCTACACTGAGTGACAAGCCAAATGATTTCCTGTACACCAAGAAACCATTTACAAGGCTGGGTGGTAACCATATAACCAAGTTTTGGCGCATGGTGGTTTAGTGGGTAATTATTGCGCTCCAATCGGATTGAGCCGGAGAAGGTTTATATCCAAGGGGTGGTTGGGGTTGATTGCTCATGTACTGCCACTCAGGGATGAGTGAGGCTGGTCACTCTCATCTCAAATGTCGGAACCAACTGCCTAGCCCCGGGCTCCTACGCTCTCATGGGGCAATGTAGGATTGGATGATGATGTTCATGAACTAATAAGATGCAAAACAGAATCCACACCATTACTTTCTCCGGAATTTAATAACAGCAATTTACACTTCCATCGACTCTAATCCACTGTCCTTTTTCGTGTGGTATTTGAATGGAAATGATTTTTAAAATAATATTTTATTTATCTGCGAGATTCTTCGATATAAATGAAGAAGTTAGATGTCATAAATTAACCCAACTCCTCGCCCGCACGCGCGCAAGCACACTCACAAGCACACACACACACACACACACACACACACACACACACACACACACCGCTCGCTGGTGCAACACCGCTCGCTGGTGCAGTGGTAACGTTCCCGCTTACCAACTGGTGGACGGGAGTTCGCGCCTCGCTCAGGTTGCGAAAAGTTTCACTGACGAAGTGGGTGGTTACTGTCCCTCTTGAGCAAGGGGATGGGTGTGTGCGTGTGTGAAGGTCACAGCCTTGCCCTTAGATCGGGCTATATGAGCTCTCAGCTCCCTTCCGGGAGGGTAAAAGCTGACAATCACGACCACAAGTGATCCTGACCGACCCGGTGAATTACACACACACACACACACACACACACACACACACTCAAACAGAGGATCAAAAACATTCATTCATACAGTAAAACCCGTATACATCAAAACATAAGTAATAATGGCTACATACATACCCGTGCACAGCCAAGGGTACACACACACACACACACACACACACACACACACAGAGTCTAAAAACAACAACTGCTTGAGTTGAACGAGGCAGAACAGCCGAAGGTGGCTGACTTTTCCCCCCCGAGAGAGGAAACAGGGGTAGAGGGAGGGAGGGGGTGATGGCAGAAGGGGGGGGAGGAGAAAGGGGATGGAGAGCGCTTAAAGAAGGAGAGGAAGGGTTAAAGAGAAGGAGAGGCCCGGGACAGGGGGAACGGGAGGAAAGGGATAGAGTAGAAAATGAGGGGAACAAGAGGAGGAGGGGAGAGAGAGGACAAAGGGAAAGGAAAGGAGAAGGACCGTGAGGAAAGGAAACAATAAGGTGGAGGGGGAAGAGATAGGGGAGGAGAAAGGTTGAAAAGGGAGAGGGAGGAGGACTAGCAAGGGAGAAGGCTGACTCAGAATAGGAGAGGGAAGGGGTAGAGGAAAAGTCAGAAGAGAGGAGTAATTGTGGTGGTGGACGAGGATGGGAGTGAGAAGAAGGACAAGGCAGAGAGGAATCAGTGTGAGGAGGTGGAAGGAAGGAGAGAAACATTAAAATGGAGGGATGGGGGAGAGAGAGAAAGGGGGGAGGAGGAGGAGGAGGAGGAGGAACAAGAGTAAGACAAGGAGAAGCAGCAGGTGGAAGGGGGAAAGGAAGGGGGAAGGGGGGGAAGGGGGGGAAGGGGGAAAGATTGGGGAGGGTGAGGGGAGGGAGACAACAGAGCCATAGAAAAATTGAATGAGGACTGAATGCTACCTGAGGCGCAACGATTGTGTTGTTTGCAGTGTCCACCTGCCACACACACACACACACACACGCACGCACGCACATTGGGACATACGTACACAGACATGTACAGGTGTACAGGGAGAACACACACACACACACACACACACACACACACACACACACACACGGAAATGTCATCACACGGACACCTACACAGACGCACACTGGAAAACAAGCTGGCCCAACCACACCAACACACCTTTGGACACACACACACACACACACACACACATTTTATCCCTGGCGTTCCCACTCCAAGACACACAGTTTCCTGGAGGGCAGCGCTGGCTAGAGTTACGATTTTTTTTTTCCAAGATATTCCTAAAATGGTGTCACAGGAGGAGGCGAGGACAAGGTAAAATTTCCTTATACATTGTGTGTAAATATTCCTACAATGAATACTGCTAATACAACTAGTGCTAAGATTATGTATATATATTAACATTATATACAAATGTTCCTATAATAATTACTGCCAATATAACTCTTCCTATAATTTTATCCTCCCAAAGTAGCCCTTTGATAAAAAACTATTCCCATAATAAATTCGCGATGAAAACACAAAAAATCTACAAGTCATATTCCTGAAATAAAGTTCTAAATTTTGCTTTCCTTGTTTCGAACCGTACTTATTCCCACTCTCGTCTCCTAGATGTGAAGGGTAGCAGGCTGTCTTCACTGCCTCTGTTTTGCACCAACTATGAACTCCCTTATCTTATTCCTTCACGCTAGCATCAAATGACATTATTCCCCTGACAGAATTCGTATTAGCTGAAACGCTAATCAGTATATTACGATTAGGAATTTCTGTATGAGATGAGGTACTCCGTCTACCGTATGCAAGTGTGTAACGGTAAAAGTCAGGCAACGTGCCAGCAGGGTTTAGCAGATGTATCAGCAAAGGGTCAGGTATGAAGATATGTGGTCCAGAAGCAGTGTCAGTGTCTCGTGGTAAAAGTCAGCCAATGTGTCAGCCGAGACAAAAGTGAGCAACTGTCAGCCGAGATAAAAGAAAGCTAGTTTGTCATCCAGTGTCAACCATAGAAAAATGTAGACAGTGTGTCAGCCGAGTTAAAAGCCAGCCGGGGTAAAAGTAAGCCACTGTGTCAGCCGCGATGAAAGTAAGCTAGTGTGTCAGCCAGCGTATCAGCTGCGTATAAACAGGGAAGTGAGTCAGCCAGCGTGTCAGCAGAAAATTCGTTCGATGTCACCGCTTGCCATATGTGGGATAAAATTTAGAGACTGAGTGCTGATGAAGTGTAATCGAGGTGAAGGCTATCCAGTCACTAACTATGCAGGTCGGGGATAAGGAGGCTATTGGATGAGCAGGGACTTTTTTTTTCTTTCTTGGTTTGTGTTTGTGTGGGTGGGGGGAGAGGGAGATGGGTATTTGTGGGCGAATGTGTGTAGGGGTGAGTGTGTGTGAGTGGTGGTGGGTGGTGTGGTGAGTGGGTGGTTGTGGGTGGTGTGACGTGTGAGGGTGGGGCGGATTGGTGTTTGTGGGATGGGGTGGTGTGGTGTGTGTGTGGGATGGGTTGGGGTTGTGTGTGTGAGATGGGTTAGGGCGGTGTGTGTGAGATGGGGTGGGGTGGTGTGTGTGTGTGTGTGGGTTGATTCAGTGTGAGTGTGGGGTTAGGCTGTGTGTGGGGGGGTTGAAGCTGTGTGTATGTATTGGGTGGTGCATGTTGGGTCGGGGTGGTGGGGAGAGGAGCTGCATTACAGTACTTGTAAGGCATATTTGAATGTACATGTTAAGAAGAGAGGTTAGACAGGAGGATGGGAGGGGAGAGAGACGACAGAAGAGAGACAGGGGAAGGGAGCGAAGTAATAACTGACCGAGAGAGACAGCGCGCGAGGGACCGGAGAGAAGGAAACAGGGAGGGAGGGAAAGAAGGGAAGAGAGGAAGGAGTGGAAAACAGTGGTATGAAAGGAGGGAGGGAAGGAAAGACGGGTGGGAGGAGACAAAGAAAGAAAGATAGATGAAATAAAAAGGGCGAAATGACGTATCAATGGAGGGAAAGAAAGAAGGTAAAAAGAAAAGGAAGAGAAATGTGAGTGAAGAGAGCAACACATGACATATGAGAGAAGTAAACAAAGTGTGAAAGAAGCGGATATAAGGAAAAGACAGGAAAAAAAGTGAGGGAAAGGAAAGCGAAGATGGAAGGGGGAAAAGGAAAAGAAAAGGAAACCAGAAGGAAGAGGAAGGAACAGAGAGAGATGGAAAGAGAATTTGAGAAGGTAGAAGGGAGAAAATAAGAAGGAAAGAAGAAATGATGGAAGGAACGGGAAACAAGGGACGAAGGGGTTGAAAGAGGAAAATAAAGAAAGCAGGAAGCGACTGAGGAAAGAAAAATAACAACAAAATAGCAATCCCCGTGACTGCAAAGATTAATTTTGGACCATAGCTTTCCCATAGACCAAACAAACTTGCCTCTTCGCTTCCGGGATAGTTTTGGTGTTATTTTTGTTGTTGAATGATGAGTGAAATTAAGTGTGGCCTATTTGGATTGGGCAAGTTTGTGATGTCTGGACATTGCTACTCCTCACCCTGCCCTTGGGTGGGAAATGAGATCCGGATGATGATGATGATGATGAACAGAGGAAAAATGAGACAAAGATAGATAGATAGACCAATAGACAGATAGATAGATAGATAGACAGACAGACAGACAGACAGACAGACAGACAGACGGATGCAGATAAATAGACAGATGGATAGACAGACAAAATGATATAGAATGAAACAACAGAATTAGTGATAACAAATACAGACAGAAGACAGATAGATTCAATATATCTCCCACTTATCTCCAGCTTCATTCAAATTAAAATACTGCCTTATTTTTATATGCAATTTTTACTCAGATGCTTGACCATTTCCCTCTCTGCTTCCTTCTACCCATTTCAGCGTCCCCACCATTTTTCATCTCTTCCAGATGAATGCACTAGTCAATTTTCCATCCCGAACTCGTATTCCCTTTTAATCCACTTTATATCCTCTGCTTCAAGTCCCGAACAAAATGAATAAATAAATCTGCCAGTCAATCAGTTTTCTTCTCTTCCTGCCTTTCTCCCTCCTCAGGCTCACCCAATTAGCACTCCCATCTCTTTTTATTTCTTCATTTTTTCCACTTCAGTATTTTGGGAGTCGTTCATCTGGGTCCCGGTAATGAGCGACGTACTCACATTTTTATCTTTAATTGGCGTCCAGAAATTCATGAGACAGAGTGGTCTTCACTTGCTCATCCTCGTTATTTTAATCCGTTTAGTTCAACATTTTTTTTTTTTTGCAAACTTTAGAGTATATATTTGAGATTAGAGAAGAACCAATTAAATCTAGGGGATTTTAACCATTTCCAGAAATCTCTTGACAGTAGATATTGTCGCCTCCTTCACACAATTTTTTATCCATTCAGATCTCTCCGCCAAGGAGGTTATGTTTTTGCCGGCGGTGTTTTTTTTTTTTTTTTTTTTTTGTCTGTCAGTTAGTGCGATTACTCAAAAACCTATGAACGAATTTTGTAGATATTTCTTGGAGGGGTAGGGTATGGCCCAAGGAACAATCCATTAGATTTTGGTGGTGATCTGGATCATCATCCGGATCCAGGAACTTCTTAAAGGATCCCATACCAGTGCGGGATAGTGGCAATTTCAAGATATTTGCTTCTATCTCGATAAATAATGCCTGCAATGCTTGATCAAAAACTACAAGATAACATCTCCACAGGATTTACCACACACCCAAGTTTGATCTGGATCCAAGAAACATTTCGGATCTGGTGATCCATAACGTTCAAGCCTTGGCGGAAGTTTGCAATCTCGGTCTGCTCTTGTTACTATATTATTAGATCCGTCAGTTATTTTCATTCATCTTAATAAACGCCTCTCCCATTGAACAATTGAATTTTTGTCAGGAAATCCTTGACGCAGACTGGATTTCGCTTGCTCATCTTCGTAATTATGACCGATTCATTACGTCGTTTTATATCTTACCTTTATTCTTACCAATAGTCAATTTCGTACACCTTATGAGAATCCATGTACTATTTCATCAAAAAATTTCGAAATACTGTAAACACCATGAATTTTGATAAATGAAAGAAGAATTTAAAACAGTAGGCCTCCCACAAAATTATCCAAACACTGTAAGCACCATGGATTTTGGTGTATATGAAAGATTAATCTAAAACAGCAGTTCTTGCCAAAACGTACCTAAACAGTGACAATGATGATAATGACAGACAAATATGATGATGACGATGATTACAGTATTTACGATGATGATGATGATGACAAACGATAACGATGATGCCGACAGTGACAATGAAGATGGTAATGACAAATATGATTATGACGATGATAATGATCAAAACTCCGCCGACAACTGTAAATAATAAAGAGATAAATAAAGACCTCGTTTATTGTGGTGTATTATTCGTGCATGAACAGCAAAAGAGGTGCATTTAAGTCAATTTTCATAACGCATAATTTAGGAGTCACCAAATAAGTTTCTCTCTCTCTCTCTCTCTCTCTCTCTCTCTCTCGACTACGTATATGCAATATTAATTTTTCTTTTACATTCTCATTATCTATTCACATCTCTTTCTTACTCGTTACTTTACTTTCATTTTTAATTTTGCCTCATGAATAATTTCTCTTCGTCATCTACGCTTTTCTCCTTTTTTCCTTGATTTGGTTAACCCTTTTATTTTATCTTATTTTTTTAATCTTGCTCCCTGGTTTCCTCTCTCCATATCATTTATAATATATCCTCTTTCACTTTTAATTTCGCTTCACGTATAGTTTTTTACTCCTCGGGCTTTCTGGCTCTCATTCATGTTGATGTGCTTCCATTTTTCTGTTTTTATTTCCTTTCCTGGACTCGTCTCCCTTGTTTCATCTCACTTCTTCCATTTTTAATTCTGTTTTATGGATAGTTATTTTAATTGTCTATATTCCCTGCCCTTAGGTTTGCTGAAGTAATTACATTTTTAACAAAGAGCATTTCAGAGTGCAACACTGCACCCTACAATCGGTATAAAATGCAATCGTTTGACCTTATCCTGTGACCTTGACCTCTGATCAATTGTTTTCTGAACTGAATCACTTCATCCTACCATGGCTCTGAATCCTTCAACGATATTTGATGTAAGTCGCATCAAAACTGAGTTGCCTTTATCATACGGCCTTAACCTTCCACCTGTTATTCTGAAAAAAGAAAAAAAAAAAAATCACTTCATCCTTGGTTAATCCTCAACCTCCCACCAGGTTATGTGTCATTTCCAGACTCTGTTAAAACTGGCACAGTAAAATACTTCAGTAAAAGAGGCATTGCTTCAGTACAAGTGGCTTCTCGTAAGTTGAATACAATATTCCGAGCAGCATTAAAAAAACTGGTTAAGTCATCAAGGGCCTGACGGAACTAAATACATATATAGAATGTAGTATTAATTGCCAGTAAAATGATATGTTTATTAGCGGGTTATGGAAGGGTTTAATGAGGAAGCACTAGGATGTTTTTTCAGCACTGTTTTCCGAGGGACTGTTAGCTTTTGGCCGATGACATTTGTTATTTATTTATTTTATTTGTTTTTCTGAGGAGACACCTTAAGCTGGGGGATTACAGTTTATATGATTTTGTTTTCAATGGTGCTGTGAGAAAGTGAGGGTGAGGGATGAGAAAGTGTGTGTGAAAGTGAGGTAGGGAGGATGAAGAAAAGTATGAGAAAACGAGGTCTAGATGATTCGTAAGGTATATACGAAATGTGTGTTTGTGAAAGCGAGAAATGGAGGATCAAGAAGCGAGATATATATAAGTAAATAAATAAAAAATAATAGTGCACTCTCTGATGAGGGAATTATACATGGATGTGCACATGTCAACCTTTGCACCCACCTTCTGACTTGGCAAAATATATATTGATAAATGTCCAAGACATGATGAAAGAGATAGTTAACCAGTTAAAAAAAAAAAAATCACCAAATGAGACGTTTACTAGTTGAAAAAAATAATCACACTCCCAACATCGAACAAAAAGGCAATGCGAATGACTTAACACGCGTCCTAACAGATTAAATACATAATACTGATATAACTTCGCCTCATAAGATACAGTACTAACATTTACAGTCAACGAAAGAAGTGTTACCCACAGGTGCGATGAAACGTGACCTGAACAATTCTTTTTTTTTTTTTTTTTTTTTTAAGAATGTCTGGTAATTTCTAGTATTTATTTTTTTCGGCTGATGCTATATTACACCATCACTGAGAGGCAGAATGAGATACATAGGGAAAATTAAAATGTCACCGAACAAAAATTTGGCAAAGAATAAAAAATACCATAATAACTGCAGAAAAAGGTGACGTAGTACAAAACTATAAGAAGAAAACTGAAATATCGCCAAAGAAAAGTTAAGCATATAATAACAATTGAACAGATAATAAATCTTAAATAATAACAGAAGGGCAAACAGTACACTACTCCAAGCACATCTTCCACGTTTCAGAATGAAAAAAAGAAAAAAAAAATACCAACACTATTTGCGTGCTAAAAAAAAAAAAAACGGCGAGGTATTCTCATGGGCTTAGAAAACGTCTTAGCACCTCTCTCTTATTCCACATTACTTGTCACTTGTTGGTTACTGACAATGTTTGCAGCTCCCGCCAGCGTGTCGTCTTTTATTCTTAATGCAAACATGTAACCCCTAGCTAGCTTTGGGAAAACGTCATATTAACGCTTTGATAAAACTCTTTCCAACCCATCTAGAACGTACTATTTCTTTCTGGCTGCATATAATGAACAGAAGACAGCAAGAACTATGCATATGTGACGTCCTTTGTTAGTACTGACAGAGTTCACGTGAATAAACAGCCATGGAAAATATTATGTGCTTTACAATGAAATAGGGGAAAATAATGAGAAAACAGCTCGAAAACAATATCAATGGCACTCTTTAGCTAAATCTGTTAGAATCAACATAGTCTGTATAATAAAAGGATTATGGACGCGTTATATAAAGGAATAAATTGGTGAGGAAAGGGTGCTAAGAGTTTTCTAAGCCGACGAGAATACAGACCACGCAACTATGTTGTTTCATTGGTCCAGTTGCTGACAATAATATCGATCTTTTTGGCCAAAGAATTTTGAACTTTTACATGATAGTCTAAAAAATCTGTTGAGATAAGAGGAACGAATCAGTATATTTCTAAACTCATTGCTCAGTATCTCGCCATTTATAGTATTAAGGTGTATCGATATACATGTCCATAGCTGAACAGCAATTTTAGGGCTACTCACCTGTGTTACTGTGTCCAGGTGTGGCCGTCGCTGTCGCCGCGGCTCACCACACTGCCTCACCATTACCATACCTGCCGTAAAGATAATCATCATACAATTAGTTTCTAACTTATTGGACATCACTCTGTTAAGTCTATTTCGCAGCAGAACTACACTCGGCTGGGACCTACACCCTTCCACACTTCTCCATGCTCCCTTTCTGTAACCATAATTTTAGTTTCAAATCATTATATATTTCTTGTCTACCGGCCACTACGTCAATCCCATTCCAGAGTAGAATTATACTCGGCTGCAACATACACCCTTCCATACTTCACCGTGAACTCTCCCTCTAACCATAACCATAATGTTAGTTTGAAATGGATTCTAGCTACAGGCGATGGAGTTACAGCGAAGGAGTAAGGTGGATGTAGATGGGTAGAAGTCATGATCAGGTGTGATGCTGATTCGGCATGGTATATATTTCATCATTTGTGGTTGTGTCTTCTCTAGCATTTTAGCTGGGGCCAGGTGATTTTATTCAACTGAGTGTCACTGAAACCTGAAAATGTTACTGATGTCACCTGGTTGGCACAACTCTAGCATTCCATTCCTGCTAAAGCCAGACTATTTTATTCATCAGAGATTCACCAGTCTGAGTGTGTTGTCAGTGTTAACCTAACCAAACAGATTATGATGACTACGTGTAACTTTACTTAAGCTATTATTATGGCTTATTGCAGGTAAGAAAGAGGGAATTAGCTTTTGCAGTGGGCTGTACAGTAAAAAATAAAACATCTCCGCTGTTCCGTCTGAAGAAACTTTACAACTGACTAAGTACAATGAAAACCATATCTCAACTAGTGCATATTACAGATGGTTTAAACTTTCCTCTATGTGTCTGTCAAACTTTTGTGTCAGTCTGCACATAGCCTACTTCACACAATACTGATCACAGTCGCCATAAAAGTTTCCAGTCAGTTTGGCTCTGATCTAAATTTCGTCACTGCTTCAGTCACACAAGGGGTCAGTAAAAGGGAGCTACCGAATCTAACCAACAAATGACGAGGCGATTATCATGCACTAATGAGAAAAATGCAAATGAAACCCTCAGCCTCACAATCCAGTGCTCTGGTCAGAATACAAATAAATCGAGCACCTTTACAAAATAAGGCAAGCATTCAGCGAAGGACCTCTCGTACCTAAGGAGTTCATCTACAACGCGAGGCCAAACGAACGTAAAATTTGGTCTCTTAATTTGGTTCCACGCTCACTACTGAGATTCATATGAGCAATTCCGGGTGGCCCCTTGGGGAGGACTAAGTTTACTTTTCAGTGTGAGAGGGAGGGGCGGACTCTAGTGTGACTTGCTAATGTTTTCAACTGGCGAGAGAAAATAACAATAATGCGAGTGTGGAAGTAATGACCGGCTTAGTATATCCTTGCCCGACTGCAATTTCGGCTGGAAGTTTTAGAATGCCGTGTGATTTTTTATCATGCTAGAAATTCCTGTTAAGCTGTGTAATTTCAGTCACTCATGTTACTAAAATTCCGCACGAAACAGGATTTACTTTAAATCTGTGCAAGGATATGTGTTGGTGATGCGTGTGTGTAAGGTGTGTACTTTGAATGTGTGTGTGTGTGTTTTAGTGTGTGTGTGTGTGTGTGTGTGTGTGTGTGTGTGTGTGTGTGTGTGTGTGTGTGTGTGTGTGTGTGTGTGTGTGTGTGTGTGTGTGTGTGTGTGTGTGTGTGTGTGTGTGTGTGTGTGTGTGTGTGTGTGTGTGTGTGTGTGTGTGCGTGCGTGCGCGCAAGCATGGCCATAATAACCCTACACCCACGCTGCCCAGAATGACTGTAAACAACACAAATTTCACCATTTAGACTCTAAAATGAAGTTAACCATGCAAAGTTAGAGCTGATTAAACGACTCTTTCACTACACTCATTTGGGTCAACAGAACAACAGTGACATAAAACCATGGCTTTTAATAGAGGTATGACCCTGTCCGTGTGATGATGCTTTTCTTTACTGTCTATCCATCTCTCTGTCTGTCTGTATGTATGTATGTATCTATCTACATATCCAGCCATCCATATATTTATCTGCCCCTCTATTTATTTATCTATCCATCCATCAATCTATCTATCTGTCTACTTATCACGCAGTTTAACCCAAGCAATAATTATGGATGGGGAAAATTTCATACACACCCAGGCTCTTCAACATCCTCAGTATCAGTGGTTCTTCAAAAGCTTCATCAAATCATGGAACGATGAAGAGTAAAAACATATTTGTCAATCATGTTTGGGGTACGAAGGTGCCTTGTGTACGGTGATCGTGAGAGACGTACACGTGGTGTGTGTGTGGTGACGACATAAACATTCTCAGGCTCTAAAGACTCACTCTCAACCGTATAAACAGTAATCGTGTGGCATTAGCTGGAATAGGACACTAGAGTTGCTCCGCCCATGAGGGGGATAATACCGGCAAAATACCATTCTGTTTTAACATTCCCAAACTCTTATGACTCACTTTCAGTTCAGTAATTTCGTCAGGCGTCAACTGGAATGGAGCACTAGAACTGTCCCGACCATGAGAGGGATAACACCGAAAGAAATACCAGTCTATATGAACATTCTCGGATTTTTATGATTCACTCTCGCCTGTGTATAATCCTCTGGTGTTAGCTGGAGTGAAATACCAGACTTAGCCTTACAATGAACGTTAATACCAGAATATCCACCAGTCTGTATTTCTCTACCAATTCACGATACATGTTATTCCCAGCGCCAGGACCACCAGGAATACTTTTATACATTACACCTTGTTTGTAATCTGTCCACCCCTTCCTTGGTAATGAATAAATATACATTCAGATACAGACGCCCTTAATTACCAGCCCACACGTTCAACTTCACACACACCCATCATCCCCTCCCCGTCTTTTATGGTGTGTGTGTGTGTGTGTGTGTGTGTGTGTGTGTGTGTGTGTGTGTGTGTGTGAAGGAGGGAGGGAATGGAAGAGGGTTATGGGCTCTTAAGCCCTTTAATTCTATCTAGCTATCTATTAATCTCTCTGACGATCCGTTGATATATGTATATCTACTGATCTTGTACCAGTCTGTCTTTCTGTCTGTCGGCTCTGTCTCTATCTATCATCAATTTATCTATCTACACTATCTATTGCCTCCTCTCCTCCCAACCACCTCACTCTCACATACTCTCCTATTCAATCTCTCACTCCATTCGTTCCAGATGGCAGATATCACGATTAAAAAAAAAAAAATATATGAAGGCAAAAGCAGGGAGATTAGTACAGTATATTTTTGTGCAATTTGGTGTCTGTATTTTCAAGTGTAGAGCAGAGAGACTAAGTAATTGCAATTACAGTTATAACAATGCATGTCTGATCTGCACGTTTTGGTTCTTATTTCAGCTCTTAATGGAGGAAGAAGAAGCTGCACCAGAGGAATAAGTACTTTAAAATGATCCATGAAAAATTCAATAGTTCTGTACTCCAGCTTGCAGTAATATTAATCTAGCTTTTTCCCACAACATGAGTTGCATATACTGTATACGTTTTCTCTTGACTTCCTGTCCCATGGATGCTCTTGATTATTTACTTAGGCAAAATCCAGATTTTATTTATATAGGGAAATTCAAGGTTAGCAAGGGTTACTCTACGCAATTTTGAACCCCCCGGCCACCATAATATCCTTCAGCCGGAGAAAATTGTTCTCTAGTAATCTATGTAATCTAAAGGTGTGTTTTATTAAAGTTAAAAGGTTTTAGAAAACTGGCTATATTATTATTACAGCGTCGTATCTTTAGCGCTCTGCTGTACTAGTGCAACCTTGAAATAATCATCTATTTCATCGACACACAAGTTAAGTTTAATTACGTACTGCAATATTAAGCAAGGAACTACCATTTAGAGTCACTCACTATAGTAAACAGATTTCATGGCTTAGTTAAATTTCTGTATAACCTAAGATTTTGAACCACAAATTGAAGAAATAAATTTTCGTTTTCAGTATTATCCATAAGTGGTCGTAGAATTCACAGCACTTTTAGCTATCTAAATGTTCTCTTCATCCTAATTAATAATGAAATTGTTACCGGCATTTTTTTTTTTCCGGATGCATAATGAGAAACCTACATATACATTTTCTATCTCTCTGAGGAAAACCGAATAAAAAATAGTAATCCTCTAAACAAACTTGTATTCTAAGTAAGCCATTGTGCAGTAACCTCTAAAACATTTTTCTCTATCAGACATAAACTTTATTACCCTTTTCCCCCCAAAGGAACACCAGATTTCTAGTAATTCTAATTCTCTTTAAAAATATAAGCTTCTTTGTGCTCTTTTACTTTAAATCAGCATGTACAGTAATACCATCCAAGAACTGAACATTTTTTTTCCAAGCATTATAATTTCATTTTCAATTTATTCCTCAGATTAAACCAGACTCTGTTATCGTAGTATTCTAAATGTTCTAATATTTAAAATTTTAATATTCCAAACCGGCCATGGAATCATAACTATTTTTCTTTTTTGCGCAAAATAAGAAAGCTACATTAACTTTTCGTTCTCCTCGGAGAAAAAAAAAAAAAGGGAATTCATGGCTATCATTTTGCACCACGAGACAAGGGAAATTACTTAGGTTAATTATTTTGTCACCATTTCT
>NC_137027.1:25582311-25604811 GCF_032717465.1 Coenobita brevimanus | reverse complement strand
ATAGCTCAGCATTCATGATGGAGGGAGGGCAAATTTATGCCTAAATTAAGTGAACGGGGTATACACACAGCCTTAACGAAATTGAAAACGTAAGGGAAAGAAAGAGGACCCTATTTTTCTTTTACTTTAACTCGGCCTAAAATTGCCATCTCGCCTGCTTGCTTACTGAGTTGTAGCAAGATATTAACACTAGAATGTGATGATGGTCATGAAGAGAATAATACTGCAATATAATGCCAGTCATGGAAAAGTGCCATGGAAAGAATGTAGAGCCCTAGTATTGTCTTACCTGCCACTAAGCTACGTGAAACAAGTGCAAAAGGACTAAAAACTGCTAAGATAAAGTGGACGAACCATAGAATACAGCTCGTGATCGAGCCACTAGGGATCACTGTTAAGCCAGAGAGAGAGAGAGAGATGCAGCTGTGTTCCAAACACTGCAATCCCTGTGCACGGTGCAATGTTCTCTGATGGTCTCTGGTGGCTGGGGCAGGGAGCAACTTTTGAAAAGGCCTAAAAAGAACAAACACGAAACGTGTTGAGGTTCCTCTGTGGTATTTCTGCACCAAAGTTGACCGTTTGTTCTCCAAACCCAGCATTTTACTACAAAAATATATCCTTCCATCCATCATCCAGTCCTACGTTGCCCCATGAAGAGCGTTAAAGCTCGGGGCTAGGCGAGTTGGTCCTGACATTTAAGATGAGAGTGACCAGCCTCAATCATCCCTGAGTGCCATTACGTGAGCAATAAACCCCAACCACCCCTTGGATATAAACCTTCATCGGCTCAATCCGATTGAAGCATAATAAATACCCACTAAACCACCAGGCGCCAAAATTTGGTTATATGGTTACCACCCAGCGTACTAAATGGTTTCCTGGTGCTGATGAAATGAAGGATGACTTTTATGAGAAGCTGCAGGATGTAGTGAATAGAGTGGCAAGACATGATGTGTTAGTTTGCATTGGTGATTTTAATGCGATTGTTGGCAGTAGTAGGGATGGCTTTGAAGATTGTATGGCTAAGAAGGGTGTTGGTGTAAGAAACGAAAATGGGGTGCGACTTGGAAGCTTTTGTTTGGCAAATGACCTTATAATTGGTGGAACTATCTTTGAGCATAGAAAAATACATAAGACTACTTGGATTTCACCATGTGGTAAATATTGTAACCAGATTGACCACATTGCAATTAGCAGAAGGCATAGGAGTTATTTGTAAGATGTTTGCGTAAGGAGGGGGGCAGATATAGGTAGTGATCATCAACTTGTTGTGTCAAAGATTAAAATAAAACTTAAGAGAAACGTTAATGGTAATTGTACAGGAGGTAATAATTATGATTTTGATGAGCTGAGAAGTGATGAGAGCACGAGGGAAAAGTTTCGGTGGGAATGTAGGAACAGGTTTCTAGTCCTGCAGACTTTGATGGAATCTGAAAACAATGATATTAATCAAATGTGGAGAGAGGTAAAAGAGGTTTTGCATGAGAGTGCTAAGGTTACTATCAAGAAAAAGGGAAAAGCGAGAAGGAAAAAGTGGATGTCAGATGAAACATGGAATGCAATTCAGAAAAGGAAAGAGGCTAAGTTAAGAAGTGAAGAACAACATGTTGATGGCCAGGTAGTTGAAGTATTTAGAGCAAAGTACTGGAGTTTACATTCTGAAGTAAAAAGGCTCGTTAGACGTGATAAGAGGAGACTATATGGTGAAAAGGCGACAGAGACAGAAATTAAATTAAGTAAAAATGACGGTCAGAGTACAAGAGCAGCGTATCAGGCCATAAAGGAGTTAACTGGGACTGAAAAGAGAAGGAAGGAAAAAACCTGTACGAGATAGAAATGATAATTTGATGACTAAAGATTTGGATATAAAAGGAAGGTGGAAAGAGCACTTTGAATCTGTTCTAAATAGACCAATCCCACCTGAAGAGGACATTTTGCCAGCCGAGAGATTTGCAGATAGAAACAGGGGATATAACTTTGGAAGAGATAGCAAAATCTATAAAGGAGTTAAAGAATTTTAAAGCCCCAGGAGAGGATGGAATATTCCCTGAAATGCTTAAGGTGGAAAATGACGAGATGATGAATGCGCTTTTGAAACTTTTAATGTGGCTTGGGATAATGGTGGAATTCCAGAAGAGTGGAAAAATGGAGTGATTATAAAAATACCAAAAAAGGGAGATTTAAGTGTGTGTGGCAATTGGAGGGGGATAACTTTGACACCTGTAGTTGCAAAGTCTTTTCCAAAATCTTGTTGAACAGAATAGAGCCAGTAATTGATAAAATTTTAAGAGAAGAACAAGCGGGATTTAGAAAGGGTCGAGGTTGTAATGATCAGATTTTTATTGTAAGGCATCTAATGCAGCAAGCTAATGAGATGAAAATGCCACTTAGTATGTGTTTTGTGGATTTTGAAAAGGCGTTTGATAGTGTTTCACGTGGAGCTATGTTGAAAATTATGAGATTCTATGGTATCCCAGAAAAGTTTGTAAATATTTATTAGAAACCTGCATGAAGGTACTTTTGTAAGGTAATGGTGAATGGTTCTTTGAGTGATCCATTTCAGGTTAGGTCAGGAGTGATTCAAGGAGGAGTTCTTCGCCATTTTTGTTTGCTTTGGTTATGGATTATGTTATGAAAAAGGTTGTAAGGAGAACAGGTGCAGGAATTAACTGGAAAGGAAATAAGCTGATGGATTTGGACTATGCTGATGATATTGTACTGATTTGCGGAAGTATTTACGAGATGCAGAGGGTGCTTGATTGTCTGGTGGAGGAAGGAGAGAAAGTGGGATTGGTAATAAATTGTGGAAAGACTGAAATTATTAATATGCACGTGGAGAACCAAATCGATTGTGTAATTGGGAATAATGTGGTGAAGAATGTAGAAAACTTTAAATATCTGGGAACGATTGTATCATCTAATGGATCATTAAACAATGAAATTGAGGAACGGATTAGACAGGCTTGGCGAGCTGTTGGAATGTTGAAATCTGTTTGGAATAATAATATTATGCTTTCGGTACATACTAAAGTGAAAATTTACAAGTCCATGGGTAGACCAATTTTAATTTGCAGACATGAGTCATGGTACAGTACAATTGCAACAGATCAGAAAGTATTAGGATTTGAGAATAAAATACTGAGAAGGATTCTTGGGGTAAAGTGGCAAGACAGAGTTACAAATGCAAGAGTAAGGGATATTACGAGAGTGGAACCAGTTAATGAATATGTGAGACTGTCTCGCTGGATGTGGCTGGGGCACATATACAGAAAAGAAGGTAGTTTAATACAGGATGTGCCAGAGTGGACTGCTAGAGGAAGAAGAGGTAGAGGTAGGCCGAGGGAAACCTGGTTGAGGACAATGAAAAAAGAAGCAGGAGAGGAGTGTTGGTGGGACCTGAAAGAGATGGCAAGAGCCAAATATTGGTGGAGAGAGTTCATTGAGGCCTTATGCATCCCGTGGGGTGCCACAGGAAATGATTGATTGATCATCCAATCCTACGTTGCCCCATGAAGAGCGTTAAAGCTCGGGGCTAGGCAAGTAGGTCCTGACATTTAAGATGAGAGTAACCAGCCTCAATCATCCCTGAGTGCCATTACGTGAGCAATAAACTCCAACCACCCCTTGGATATAAACCTTCATCGGCTCAATCCGATTGGAGCATAATAATTAACCACTAAACCACCAGGCGCCAAAATTTGGTTATATGGTTACCACCCAGCGTACTAAATGGTTTCCTGGTGTACAGGAAACTATCTGGCTTGTCACTCAGTGTAGAGTCACCCACAGGCAGAAGGAAGAGGAAAGAATGAAGGAAAGACACAAGAGAGAGTGTAAAGTCACCCGCAGGCAGAAGAATGAGGAAAGGATGAAGGAAAGAAAGACAGAAGAGGATGGATGGAAAGAGGGATGGAGGAGAGGAAAGGACAGACACCCGAGAGCATCACTACATCAAGTGAGTGGATGGTGAGCGTCCCCACCTACCACAAAAGTTACAGCCACACTCACAAATAAATTACTCACTACCACAAATTCTACCACAACAACAACCTACCACAACCACCACAGCAGTAAAAGGTACCCGGCTTTCTCTTTCCAATTAGCCATTCCTGCAGCAATTACCTTTTCCCTTTTCCCTTGGTGTTGTTGTGATGTGACAGATACCACGACTGAATTACTTAACATCGCTGATATCAGAAAAGCATTTCGGATATACCGTCAGAGTTCACAATAATCCCAGATGGTGGAGATAGAGCCGACGAATAACCACTCGAGATATGCTAAAAAATAAAGAGCAGAAGAGAACCACGACCTGTATCATAATCTTTTCTTAATATTACTTTTCTAACACTACTCCTAATATTACAACAGAAGAGGTTTTAAATGAAGCCAAAATATATGTGAAACGCCCTAAGGCAGAAGACTTATGCGTTAGCTAACTCAATTGGTAATCATAAACGACTGCATTTTTTATATACTGTCATGGAATTTACTAAACTTATATAAATACATTCGAAATGGTAAATGACAATTGGAAAATACCAGAAATTATGAGCTACACTCCAGCAGTTCACTTCTATAGGTGTTGGTTCGCAGCCCAGTGATTGATAAAGACGATATAGTTCAGTTATTCAAGATCATGCAGATAATCATCTAGACGTGGGCTTACCTGCCGCTTGGAGGTATGTTTCTTTTCATATAACTTGGGTACGTGGAAGGTGTGTAACTGCTTCGTATTTATCCAGTTGCGAGCTCGACACGCTAACCACTGCACCACGTGATCCGGAAATATGGCTATAACTAGGGTACGGAGGAGAGATGTCTTCTGGGCAACGTGCAGTGTAGGCTCAAGGGGACGGAAGAATATATTATTGGCAAAAGAGGAGCCCCATAAGAGTAGCGTCAAAGGAGAGAACGCCATTTTTTAAAGTTATTTGGTCATGAAGGAGTGATGGGTGGGATTGTCTCTGTCTCTCGTACTTTAAATGTCCTTTTCTTTCCTCCTCCCGTCCTCTCACCTTCCTCTGTTCTGCACTTTCCTCCTCCCCTCCCACATTATCTCACTCTCATCCTTCTCTTCTTCCTTCCTCGTTTCTCTTTTCTACGCTCTCCTTTCTTCCCTCTTCTCCCATCTCTCTGATGTCTTCTTTCCGTTGTTATCCCTCATTCCTACGACCTTCTTTCATCTCTCTTCTTTGCCTGCCACTCCCTCCCTCTCTTCCCTCTCCTTTCTCCTTTCTTACCTCCCCCTCCCCTCCCCCTGCCTCTGAGTAGTATATCCTCTCTTCCAATCCCTTTGTCCTCTCTCCAATTTTCTTTCTCACAATCACCCTCCTCTTCTATCCTTCCTCTCTCCAACCTTCCCTCCTACTCTCCTTTACCCCTCCGCCACCTCCTGTTCTCCTTCTCCCCTTCTCTCCATCTTACTCTCCTTTTCTCCTCCTGTTCTCCTTCTCTCCTTCTCTCCATCTTACCCTTTCTTCCCTCCCTTCCCTCTTACTCTTCCTCTCCTCGCCTCTCACTCCTACCAGCCCACCTCATCCCTTCCTCCGTCTCCCCTATCCTCCCTCCGATTCTCCCTTTCCCCTCTCTTTCCTAACCTCCCTCCCTTTCCCTCCCTTCGACTCTCTCTCTCTCCCCTCCTTTCCGTCCTACTCTCCTTCCTCCCTCCTCTCCCCTCCCTCTCTCCCTTCTTCTCCTCTCCTCACCCTCCTACTCCCCCTCTCCTCTGCGTCTTCCTCG
Source organism: Coenobita brevimanus (assembly GCF_032717465.1). Lineage (NCBI taxonomy): Eukaryota > Metazoa > Arthropoda > Malacostraca > Decapoda > Coenobitidae > Coenobita > Coenobita brevimanus. The sequence goes on along the minus strand of NC_137027.1, from coordinate 25,599,069 downwards.
TACCCAGGTCGTCATATCTGGTGGCGGGGGTGAAATCGGAAATAACACTTGGCCCGCAATCGAGAAATTCAAGACACGATTTCCGGGCTACCATTGAGATATTTTGGCAAGGTCTTATTTACTCTAACCTGTTCGTACCTAGAATTGAATTAGGGACCTTGACTGTAAACTAGATGGTTGCGTGTCGTTGTATGAGGGACGACTGGGACCTATAAAAAAAAAAATCAATGTCCATCGTGCAGTCCCTGGGCATTACTTTAGTGACATCGTACCCTGATCAGTGTAGTTTCTCCTCTCTCTCTCTCTCTCTCTCTCTCTCTCTCCCTCTCTCTCTCTCTGTCTGTTTCTCTCTCTTTCTCTCTCTCTCTCCCTCTCTGTCTATCTGTTTCTCTCTCTCTCTCTCTCTCTCTCTCTCTCTCTCTCTCTCTCTCTCCCCTAACCTTTATTTTTCATTTCGCCTTCCTCACGCAGCTCCTAAATTCCATGAACTTCACACCCAACCTGTCTTGTCCTCACCTTAAGGTCAGGAAAACTTTCACCTGTAACCACGGTTAGGACAAAAATGCGGGAAAAAAGAGAGAAAAAGGAACGTGAATGGAATTTTTGCACACTAATCCGCATAAACACACGTATAAATGACATGAGTACACAGAGAACAGAGACAGACAGAAACACACATGTAAACGCACAGGAACAGACACAGGCACAGAAACACGCACATGCACAAGAAAAATCTACATAACTTTGAGAGAGAGAGAGAGAGAGAGAGAGAGAGAGAGAATCGTCCATACTTTCAGGATAACAGTTTTTAAAATGTAACTAAATACAACTAAATCGAACCACCAAAAGAATCCGACTAAATCCCCGGATTAACGCACTAAAACGGTAAGTCTTTGTAAAGAATGACCACTGGAGCGGCCCTTGACGCTATATTTACGCCTTGCTAAAACTGAACGCCGGTAACTCCTCCCTGGAATCCACTCTTACGTTACCAAAATATTTACCGTCCTCTTACCTGCGTTAGTTGTGGGGGGCGCAGCTTGTGGAGGAGGGAGGGAGGGAGGGAGAAAGGGAGGGAGAGAGAGGAGGGAAGGAGGAGAGGCTGGAGAGGGAAGGGGAATAATGATGGTAAGAGGAGACAAAGTGACGATGGGGAAAGATGAGATGTACGAAGGGAGAAGGGAGAGAGGTAGAAAGAGGTAGGATGAGAGAGGAACGAGAGGCAGGTGAAAAATGGAGAGAGATAGAAGAGAAAAGATGGAGATGTAGGAGAGAGGGATGGAATGATAAGGGGTAGGAGGAGAGGGAAGGGAAGAGGTGGGAGGAGAAAGGAATAGAAGCAACAGGAGGAGATGTGGAATGAGAGAGAGATGTGGGAAAGGTTGAAGGGCAATGAACACTGAGAGGTAGGGGGAGAGGGAAGGGGGAGAGGAAAGAAAAAGGTGGAGGCTGGGGATGAAAGATGAGGAGGGAGTTGGGAGAGGAAGCAAGAGAGAAAGAAGAAAGGGGAAAGAGAAAGGAGAAGTGAAGAAGAGAGGTGGCGACAGAAACAATGTGGATGAGGCTGGGAAAGGAGGAAAGCCTGAGACAGGAAGCAAAGGCAGGGAAGAATGGGGGTAGAAAGAAGAGGAGAGAAGAGGGACAGAGATATAAGAGGAAATGGGAAGAGGAAAAGAAAGAAGAAAGAAGTAAAGATGAGGAGGCAAGAGATGGAAAGGGAGAGTTGAGAGAAGGGGGAAGGGAAAAAGATGGAGATGAGACACAGTGAGGAGACAGGCTAGAAGAGGAATACAGGGAAAAGAAAAAGGCACGAGGAATGATAAAGGAATGACACACAACAAGCGAAAGGAGAGACGAAAGTAAGGGAAAAGAGATGAAAAGTTACAGGAAAGGGGAGAAAAAAAGAATAGAAGTTGGAGGGGAAAAGAGGAAATATGATAAAGGAGATCAGAAGAAGAACAGAAGAAAGGCAAGGGAAGGGAAGGGAAGGGAAGAGGACAAATACAGGAGAGGTTGAGGGGAAAAAGAGAGATGAAAAGATTATGGGGGAAGAGGGAGTGAAACAAAAGAGATTAGTAGTGACGCGAAAAAAGAGGAAGGAAGGAAATAAGTAATGCTACGCAAGAGGAAAAATAAGAAGAGAGGAAAGCTGAGAGGCTACGAGCAGGAGGATATGAAGAGATAATGGGAAATACGGAGAAAAATAAAAATAAGAGAAGCAAAGAAGGGAGAGTTGAGAAGAGGCGTGGAGGAGGAGGAGGGATGAAGGGAGCCGGGAGGTACAAGAGAGACAAAAAGCCTGTAGTAAATGGACTCGGCCTTCTTCCCAACCCTGCTCCTGTCTTCTTTTTTCTCAGACTTTTCTTCTACTCTCACACTTCACACACCCTGGACTCAAGACTATTATATTATTCCCCTTTTCAACCTTCTTCATCCACACTACACTACACTACACTACACTACTGTACGATTTCATAACACTACTGCGCTACGGTACACTACTTACACTTTTTCTTCCATAGTCACTCCATCACCTTCGCCTTTTTTTTTTTTTTTTTTACTCAGATCGTATGTACACCGAGGCATACTTTGTTCTGTATTATTCATTTTTTTCACCATCCACTTCCCTGGCTTCATCTAATTATCTATATCTATCTATATACCTAGGCTGCTTCCCCCAAGGAAAGGGAGGTAGCCGAGACAGGACGACACACTCTCCATTTACTCATCCATTTAAACACATTCATTCACATCTTAGCCCCAAAGGGGAGAACGGACAGATCCTCACCGCACCACACCGCACAAGGGTCAACTGCGCAATGCAATCAGTGACATCCGCAGCAGGGCCCAACAGCAGAACTGGTTTACCCCTGCCACATCATAACATACCCATCCCCTTACCCGCACCTGACCTGACTAGCTGATCAGACCAAATGCGGGAGAATATCCCCTCAGGGCTGCGTCATCACTTATTTATTCACAATTTCTCTCCATTTATTTCTGTCACGCACAGCCCACATTATTCACTTTCATTTTTGCTTTTACTCATAATCCCATTCTTCATTACCTATCAATTTTTTTTTAATATCACATATCTCTTACCATCTAACCCTCACGAAAATATATATATATATATATATATATATATATATATATATATATATATATATATATATATCTCACATCACTTCCCCTTCCACCTTTTCATTCACGTCCCTGGCTTCGTCGAGTCTAATTATCCTGTTCCTCAAAACCCAGACTTATGTTTATTTCTCCCTCCACCTGCTCATCTTCCCTGGTTCCACCCATGCACCGACGCATTTTCATTCAGTCTCATTCTGTCATCTGCACACCTTCATCTATCCACCAAATATCTTCAACTTTATCATCAATATTCCTTCCACTCTGATTAAGGATCTCATTTAACCCCTTGAGTACGATTAGGCCTTCGTGTGTCTTGCAACTCCTAGACGAAAATACGGCATTTAGCTTTAACAAGGCTTTTGTAGTGTAGGAAATAACTGGATGTAAGTCTTTGTTTTCAGTATTTCTCTAAGTCTTTATTTTCGGTATTTCTCTAAGTCTTTGTTTTCGGTATTTCTCTAAGTCTTTTTTTTCGGTATTTCTCGTTGCCACCCGACTAAGTGCAGCTTTGAGAACAATTTCGTCGTACAGGAATTAATACTAACAACCTCTAGTTCTGTCCTGCCTGCATTATTACCTATGCTGCCCGACTGCCACTCTGTTTTTAGGTTGTCAGATTTCCACTTCAAGATCCTCGATAACCAGATTTATAAGCCTGATGTATTTCAGTACAAGAAAGAAAGATTGGAGTGGCTGTGGAGTGTTAATTAAAATAGTAATCCAAAACAGGTGAAACAGAAAGTACTAGAAAAAGTTCATCACCATCATCAATACCACCACCATCATCATCATCATCATCATCATCATCATCACAGGTCTTTTATATTGCTTGGGGTTTGTAGGATCCATAAGCATGAAAAATAAAAAGAAAACACAAAAGCAGGCGAATCATCCGGAAAAAGAAAACACAGAAGCCAGCGAAACATAGGAGAATATATCATCATCATCATCATCATCATCATCATCATCATCATCATCGTCGTCATCATCATCATCACCACCTTTCTATTGCTGAGAGTTTCTGGGATCCTTTTTCATGAAAAATAAAAAGAAAACACAAAAGCAGGCGAAACATCCGTAGAAAATGTGTAAAATTTTCATTTACTTATCATTCAAGTCAGTGAAATTCCCGAGCCTCACAATCACGTGGAAAAATGTGTTCTTTCACCTAAGCATCAGGAATTTCGCTTCACACTTCTTCACACTGGCTTGGGGTGTGGGAGGATGTGTGGGAAGGTGTGAAATGAGAGAGAAATATAGAAGAGTGAATGGGGATGACGTAGTAGAAGGATTGTATGGTAATGTAGAAAGATTAAGGAAATAAAAACTTATTCTCCCTTCCATCAATCATCAATCAATCAATCATCATCAATCAACAAATCAAGTAACCAGGCATCAATCAAATCATCATCATCAATCAATCACCATCATCATCAACTAGACTGTGGGAAGGGATCCGTAAAACACCTCATTTTATCTTCATTTGACAAGGTGCACCTAATTGGCCCCTCTCGTCCTTAGTGCCATGAACCAGGTAATTGAACCATTGTGTAATAATACGACGGATATTTAATAGCATGGAAATAATGATGCAAGTATGGTCGGCTGAGAGAGAGAGAGAGAGAGAGAGAGAGAGAGAGAGAGGTTGGGGAGGGAGGGAGGGAGGGGGGGATTCCCAAGATAGAAATGAATGTACGAAACAAGAACAGATGTGTAGATTAAGAATTCTCCATAACTTTAATCTGATGATGGCTATACCTCTCCCCCGAAAGAGAAAAAAGAGAAACTAAGCTCTAATCGAAGTGAAATATTAAAAAAAAAAAAAAAAACGATATACAGGAACAAAAACGCTGAAAAAAAAAATCCAAAATGAGCCATAAAGATCAGAAAAAGACGCACAGTGAAAAAAAAAAAAAAAAAAAAAAAGGCTCCAGGAAGACGCACATACTTTTCTGTCGTGTTTTCCGTGTGTCTGGGAAAGTGGGAGTTGACTTGGTTTAGTTTTGTGGTGGTGGTGGAGAGAGTTGTGGTGGCGTGTGTGATCCCGCGGTGTTGTCTGGGTCTTCAGGGGCTGACAGGTGCAATATACACCCTCGCTGGTACATTACTCTACTCGTAACCCTCACACAGCTACACCTAAACTCTCTCTCTACTTATCCCTTCCCCTCACACAGCTACACCAACACCTACACTTTCTCCTTACCTATCCCTTCCTCTTACATAGCTACACAGACACCTACTCATTCTCTTTACCTATCCTTTCCCCTCACACAATTACACCTACACCTGCACGTATACCCACACTCGCGAAATAAGTTACAAAAGGACGTAAACCTCTGCCAAGTTAAAATGAGTGAATTATAGTCACAAATAGACTTTTTCCAACTTTGAAGGCTAGATATGCTCGGCTTTCACTCGTTCTTTTCTAGGCGTCTCCTAAGCTTAGAGTGAAGTGAATAAATGTAACTTACGGATTTGATAGGCGTCCCAAGGTGAAACTTCTACTATAAACTTCTAACGAAACATGCACAGAATAAACTAGAAACCGTGCAGCTTTGTACTAACAAGAGATCGCAATTACTCTGCTTTGGTGCGAGGTATTTTAGTTTATCCTTTGTGAGATTCATTACACGTTCCAGCCCAAAGTCCAATTTGAGGCTCCGTGCCCTCATTTGCCCGTCTCGCCGTCACCACCACACACTTACTGCTGCTCGTTAAGTGGCCAGACGTAAGTAATGGATGGCAAAAAAGTGTAATAAAACGGGAGAACCAGACTGATACAAAAAGAGAGACCAGTGCAGTGCCAGATTTATTTATGAAAGGAAAGATGACAGTATGACGAAACAAGAAGCTCAAGAAAACAACACCCGTACCACAGAACTGGTCTAAGGGCCGAACATACTCCTTCAACCTTGACCTTCGACTGATTATCAAATTCATATGATTTCAATCTTGCTTTACTCAGACCTCATTCAGAAAGTCTGGTTCAAACTGAGTCACTAGTGTTTGAGTTGACCATTCCTTGTAACCCTAACCCTTAACTCAATAATCTCAAAACCGAAATGTTTCATTCTTAGCTGATCCCTAACATTTCCACTGAGTGAGGTACAAATCGAATAAAAACTGTTTGGATTTATAGGGTCAAACTTTCAACCTTGCCTAATTATCATAACCTTTGAATATTAATTTTATTCTCAAACTCGAAGCCCATCGTTCTTGACGTACCCTCAGCCTTTTCAGCACGTTTGGTCTCACTCAGAAAAATAAATAATAAGTTGTTGAAGCCGACCTTGCCACGTGACCTTGACCTTTGATCAACTGTTCTCAAAAGCAATAGATTAAGCCCTTGGCCGATCCTCAACCCTTCCACTAAATTTGGTCAGTATCTGATTAAAACGAGTGATTTTGTTTACACACACACACACACACACACACACACACACACACCAAACAAAACATTACACAACATTACACCCGTGGGCTATCACCCGAGAGGGTGTAAAAAAACGAAAAATCAAGGGAAAAGTAAGGAAAAAATCAAAAACAAAATTCAGGGTCAGAGAGTTTGCGAAAAGGAAGGACAAGCAAGAGAGCTGAGTACACACACTTCCAAAATAAATAAATAAATAAATAAATAAAATACAGAAAAGATAAGAAAAAAGTAAAAATACACTTGCCCCTTTACTACCATGACCCTGTTCTTATCGTTTATTCTTGCCACCCACACACAGTTTACTCCATTCTTGCTTACTGCTGGACTATTTCATTCAGCTGGGAAACAATGTATAGTAGTATGAAGCGTCGGGCGGTACTTAAATCATATTAATTAAAAAAAGAAAAAAATAACAAGAAATTGCAAACGAGAAAGATCAAGAGTAAAATCCGAGGTTAGAGAGTTTGCGAAAGAGAAGGATGTGGGACTGAGATGAGAGAGGACTATGGAAAAAGAAAAGGAGGGGGGAAGAAACGAGGAAGAAAAGTCAAATACTGTACATAATTCCTGGGTAAGAGCTTCTGAAGATGAAGAGGATGTGGGACAGAGATGAAACGAGGCGCTGACAAAGAAAAATATGAATAAAAAATAAATACATGAAGTAAAGATGTCAAAAACATGAATTCAAGGTTAGAGAATTTCCCAGAGAGAGAGAGATAAGTGAGACAAAGGTGAGAGGAGAGGCCGAGAGGAAAAAAAAAAAAGGGGGGAGAAGGGGAGAAGAGATAAAAAAAAAAAGACAGCACAAGTCAAAAGTAAAATTCATGCGGTCCGGGAGTCCAGCAAAGAGTAAGATGTGCCAAAGATTAGGAGGAGATGCTGAAAAAAAACAAACAAACGCTAAAGAAAGAAAAAAGCCAGAAGTTAAAACAAATCCGGGGTTAGAGAGTTCGCAGAAGGGGACATTCGACAGCGCTGAGTGAGATAGCAGAAAAAAAAAAAAAAGCTAAAAATACCGTAAAAAAAAAAAAAAAATCTGCGGCTAGAAAGTTCGCGAAATGGGACATGAACCAAAAGTGACTGGGTTCACTGAAGAAATATAAAATATAGGGGACAAAAAAGGAAAGCGAAAGTCAAAAGTGAAAAATTCCAAAGCTAGAATTCGCGAGGAGAGGATGTGAGTGGACACGCCGGTCGCCTTTGTCCTGCAGTGCACAATAGAACTTTGGTCTGTTTACACATTTTAGCTGACGATGGACAGTGGGCAAGGGCTTCACAATGCCGAAATATAAAGGCAGTGAGTAAAGGAGAGTGTCGTATTGTTTACCTTTATGATCGCTTTTCACGCCACTAGAGAAGTTCTGTGTTAAAAATTATTTATCTTTTTCATATCATCTACTTTCATATTTCAAAAAATGTCAAAATATAAGGGGAGTGAGCTGTAAAGGATCTGCCTTTATCATCACATTCCACGTCACCAAACTGGTTATTTATTAGGAAGTGTCTTAAGATATCCAGACAATCTGTATGAAACGGCTTTAGGATTTCCATACCACTATACTCAGCTTAGGAAAGTTCCTAAAATATAATGGAGAAGAGTCGTATAGCCCTTGCTTTTATTATCATTTTTCACGCCGCTAAAACTGGTTCTCTGTCTGAATGTGCTTTAAAGTTTCCAGTTTCTACTGCCTTCACTGTGTTCTTCGTACTTTCATAAACTCTGACTCAGCTCAGAAAGTTGCCAAAATGTATAGGGAGGGAGTCGTATAGTCTCTGCCTTTATGATCGCCTTTCACGCCAGCAAGCAAGTTGTCTTTTAAAAAGCGCTTTAACATTTCCAGTTTGTTTTGTCTTTGCTGTGTTCGTTTTACTTTTGAATCATCTCATTCAGGTTAACTGCCAAAATATAAAGGAATAGTGTCGTTTAGTCTTTGCCTTACGACTGCCTTCCACGCCAACACATGACTTTCCTGTCAGAGAAAGCTTTAACATTCTCGGGTATTTTTTTCTATTATTTTTACCTTCAGACTCACTTGTTTAGCTTAACTACACAAAAATGGCCAACACAGTCCTTTATGTAAGAAGACTATGGACACAAAAGGATTAATCCCCATTACTATACGACTATTCATTTAAGTTACATCAATTCCAGCTAGGATTCTGGTTGAAATCACTCAGATTTCTTCTTCCTATTTCCAGTCGATGTTATTAATTTTTGAAGATACTCTGAGCTGAAGAAGATAAATAAAGCCTTCAATAATCTATTAACTGTTAGATATCTGCTATAAATTGAAGAATGACGTCCCGCAGTAGAAAGCATAAAACACAAACGTCCGTCAACAAAATGATGGCGTTGAAAAAAAGAAAATATATGCATCACAGTACTTAGCTCTTGAAAGGCCCGCACGGGGTTGACAGGTACAATCACTGTCCATTGCTCTGAAAACTGCTGCACCACTCTTCACTTTAATAAACTATACGAGCCACAGTGGTGTGTGTGTGTGTGTGTGTGTGTGTGTGTGTGTGTGTGTGTGTGTGTGTGTGTGTGTGTGTGTGTGTGCAAAAACTGCGATACAACCGGTGACCCATCACACACACACACACACACACACACACACACACACACACACACACACACACACACACACACACACGCACAAATCTTTTAAAATTCCCAAAGATTTATCAAGGAAGAAAAAGAAACCTCACATCCACATATTAAAAGCGAAGCGAGCGAAGCCAGTCTGACGCCTCCAGTCACCTTCAACACAGCGTCCAGGACACAGAGCCAGCAGACACGTAAATATTGCAGTGCCCGCGTAGTCCCTGCCATTTTCTTGTCGCTGGGAGGTTGTGTGTGGAGGAGATAAGGAGTGTGAGTGATGAAGGTGTGTGTGTGTGTGTGTGTGTGTGTGTGTGTGTGTGTGTGTGTGTGTGTGTGTGTGTGTGTGTGTGTGTGTGTGTGCGCGCTCTCTAAACAAGTATATTCAGCGTAATGAAGACACTGCAGTCTGTTAGGAAAAACTATCCCCTAAATGCACACACACACACACACACACACACACACTCTCTCTCTCTCTCTCTCTTTCTCCCTCTCCCCCTCTCTCTCTCTCTCACGCCTATTATGCCCTAAGAACACGCAATGCAAGATGTACAGTTCAGACCATATGCTTCGTCACACCCTCCCCCTCACGCCTTGGGTCCTTTTATCGCTGTCCGTTTTTGTGATAAGTTATTTCTCTCTTTTCTTCACCCGTGCGCGGTTGGATCTGTGTGTGTGTGTGTGTGTGTGTGTGTGTGTGTGTGTGTGTGTGTGTGTGTGTGTGTGTGTGTGTGTGTGAATACCTAGACGTGTACTTTTGTGTGTAACTCTGTCACTCGGTATCTGTCTATATCTATGTCTATTGCTAATTACGTATGTGTTATGTGACTGCGAATATACGGATGGAAAAATAAATGAGTAAAAGTTAACAGGAATCTTGACATACACATACGCTAAATTTATGATTATCTCTCAATGGCTTTATGATCCATGCTTCCCCAGGGTGGCTCTCAGTCCTTATCCCAGTATGATGCTTAGAGACAGATTTAAAAAAAAAAGAAAAAGAATAAATAAGAAAAAGGAGAGGGCGCGTCGTTGGGAGCGGGTAGGGAGAAAGACATTGTGGGAGAAGAGCAAGATTGATGAATGGAAGACAGAAGGGGGCGTGAAAGGAGGGAGAGAGGGAGAGAGAGGAAGAGGATAAGAGGGACTGGGTGGAAGAAAGGTGAGAGGGAGGCAGAGGTGGAGGATGAGAGGAACTGGGTGGAAGGATGGAAATGGGAGAGGTACGGGAAGGGAAGGATGGTGAAAGGTAGGTATGGGATGGAGTGAGAGAGGTGATATAGAAAGAGTGAGGGCAGGAACGTTAACGGAGTGGTTGAGGGAGAAAGGGAGAGGGACCGATGAATGTGAAGGAGAGGGAATGGAATGGAATGATGGACGGGGAAAGAAGGATGGAGAGAAAGAAAGCAGAACAGGAATGAAAGGGGGTAAAGCAGGGAAGAGGTTGCTGGAAGAGAAGAAGAGGAAGCGCAGAACGGGACTGACGGAATGAAAGTATAGGGAGTGGAGGGTGGGAAGTGACTTGAAGTGCAGAGGATGGAAAAAATTCATCATCATCATCATCATCATCATCATAATCAATCAATCATCAGACTACGATTTCACACTGCAAGACGAAGCCTCCCGCATTTTTCTCCCTTTGTACCTAGTGCCTGTTACCCTGTTCCAACCAATCACAACAAATCTGTAATTATTATATGGCTTTTTCTCAGTTTCCCTCTTTCTCTCACTCCATCTCTGGGTTGTATACTCCTTTTACTTTAACCTGGCCTCAAACTGCCATATCTCCGTCTTGAATACTGAGCAGAGGCAAAAGATTAGCACAAGAAAATGGTGGTAGCCTCGCGGAAGTACTATGGAAAGATGTAGAGCCACAGCAATGTCTGTCTGCCACTAAGCTACGTGAGATAAGCCTCAGTGATACGAAAATCTGGCCAAATTAAGAAAAAGAATTATTGTTCAGTTGTCCTGGTTATTCATCTCTTATTCCTTCTATGAGAAACGTGATCTGACTACACACATTTCTGTAATTTGATTTTGGTTATAATTTCCTCTACTTTCGTCTGCTCTCTCGCTCAAGATCTCATTTTCTCGCTCCATGTGAGAATTCGCTCCATTTCTGTTAGACGCCTTTAAATTTTATGAACTCAGAATTTAGTTAGATCTTATCTTTGTGCTTTTATTATTATTATTATTATTATTATTATTATTATTATTATTATTACTAGTAATAGTAGTAGTAGTAGCAGCAGATGTAGTAGTAGTAGAAGTAGAGGTAGTAGAAGTAGTAATAGTACCAGTAGTGGCAAAATACTAGTTAGATCCACATGAATGAACAGGCAAGTTATATAATCAGTACATCCTTCCCAGTCTTTTAGAAGGGGGAGCAGGAGGAACGAAAAACCCAAGGACACAAACACGACTCCCCAGGTAAAACAAACCGAACAGCGTGAGCAAAAACCAGCCACAACAAATGCAGGATACACTAGCTCTCTTGATGCTACCAGGGCCCCATAAAGAGGAAACAGAGGTCGTTTTGGCTGTAATGGGGTTTGTGGGGAATGAGTACGGCTTTCCCCAGGGCTAACCAAGGGGCGATGAAGGGGGGAGGGGGAGCGAGGACCCCTGGTGGTGGTGGTGGTGGTAATGGTGGTGGCAGTGGTTGGTGGTTAATAAGCATGTTTCCGAACGTGAGTCTCATGCTTATGCGGGTTGGGTTTAAAGGTGAGCTTCTGAGAGGCTCTTCTTTCATGTAGAGCTCGGGTTTTTGGAGGAATGAAGGATGGTGGAGAGGGGGAGTGGAAGGATGAAGGGACGAGGGAAAGATGGGCGAATGAGGGATAATGGCGAAGGAGATCGGAAGGATCGAGGAACGAGGAGAAAGATGGACGAGTGAATGATGGTGGAGAGGAAGACCTGAAGGATGGAAGGACTGAATGGAAGAAACACGAATGGTGATAAGGAGGAATAAATGGAGAGGTCTGGGATCAACATGTGGGTGTAATTCATTCATGTCATCGTGTAATGCCTGACCCGTGTCACATCGCATCTGAATAAAAAGCTGCCTGATGTTTGCGAAGCACGCTCATATGAGGCTATGAATGCATCGGATCTGAATAATTAGTTCCGTGGCGATTATAAAGCACGCTGGTACGAGACAGCCACATAGGTGAGAGAAAGGGCCTGGAAACGCACAATGATAAGACTGACAACTCGAAACCACACTTTTTGTATAATACACTGACAGACTGACACGCTGCTTCTGATGTAGACGCAAATGATACCTGACAGTTATGATACATGGTTGGCCCTATGGAGGTAAAGGAAAGGCCAAGGAGATAGGATGCCAAGACCGTTATGTCGAAACCACATTCTTCATCCTAATCCGTTGATTGATCCGCCTACCACGCAGCACCTGAGCTAAACAGAAAAATGGTGACAAGTATGCACATTACCGAGACTCTGAGAAAGCCAACAGGGGGAAAGGAAATTTAGGGGAATCAATACTGGAAATGTTATACCTAAAGCTACGTGAAAAAAAAAAAAAGTTGGCAACTGTGATGCATGTTTTCGAGATATTAAAGCCGACAGAGGGAAAGGCAATGCTATGAGAAACAAAAAGCTGGGCATGTTATACCTAAAACTACGTAAAAGAACCTAATATATTAACTAACATATCATGCCACCTATGATCTATATATAGGCAAATTTCATGAACTGGTCGAGTCAGGGGTTGCGTGTTCGAGAGGAAGTAGAGAATAAAATCGTCTTTCGTTAGTAGGAAAAATGTATCAGCCGGTTGTGTGGCAGGAGCTAAAACAAAATCGTCCGGTAATAGCAAGAATGGAGAAAAATTGTTCGGTGAATGGAAGAACAAAGTATTGATCCGTTGCTTGGTTTTGCAGTCAGAGATAGTGATTTATGAGGAAAAATAAACCCGTGTAGTAATAAAAAAAAAAACAGAAGTAAAACTGTCTGATGGTACTTTGAGCATAGAGCAAAATGCCCTCGTGGTACAAAGCAGGAAGAGGAATAAAAGTAGCGGCGTATTGCTTGCTTTCCAAGTCAGGTATTGTATTTTAGGGTAAGACTGTAAAATTGTCCGCTGATACCATGAATAAAATATTGGTCCTTCGCACGGTTTTAGTACAAGCTCTCCTCAAACCATGTTCTACACGGAAAAAGTCGTTCGATGGCATAAAAAATAAAAGTACCGGCCTCTTGCGTGGTAAAGTTGTCAGGTGTTGAGCTTTAGGGTAGGAAATACAGTGTTGTGTAGGCAGGAAAGTGAATCCCGTCAGGCTTGCTCGCCAAACTACTCCTTGACCCCCACCACCACCATCACCGCCACCACCACCACTACACAACTTTTTCCTAACTCATCTTTTCCTTGACTTTCAGTTCTTCTCCTGAAACAAGGATTATCCAGCCTTTCTTTTTTCACGCGCTGATCTTTTTCCAGACACTAGCTCTTTTTCTCCCAACTCTCCACTTTTCCAGGCCCTCCTCTCACTTCTTTCCACAACCCCGTTTTATCCCTTTTCCATACATTCGCTTTCATTTTCAGATACCCATTCTTCCTCTTTCCCAGATCCCCACTTGTTCTACAAATGAAACTGTCCTATAAACATATGAAAATGTTTAGGGAAACTCAAAAGTTCGTAATATATAAAACAGTTTTTGGCCCTGTTTTAAGGAAATAAAAAACTGTATACAGAACAAACTATTTTCACAGGTCCGGTTTTAGTTACACAACTTGCATAAACATATACAGGAGGTTTAGAAGCGGTGAAACAAAATAATTGCTTTGCGTTTTTACTATTTTTTTTTTTTAACATAGCGACAGTTTTAGTGTTTACCTCAAAATATACTCTTTATAGTATACGTTTAACCCCTTGAATATGATGTGGTACTTTTTTTCATTCTTAATATTTTCAGGCAATTTTATTCATTTTATGAGACAGTTCGAACTGGTGATGGTAGATAAAACCCTATAATTCTCTTTTACTCTTCCTGTGCTTAATAAAACCAGTTAGGAGTAGCAAGAATAAAATATAAATGAGCCTGGCACTAAAAGGAGGTTAAGCAGAGTCAAGTGAGAAACAGGAAAAGATAAAGGCTGTCATTGCCGCCTTTTTTTGCTCTTATCCTGCTTCGTAATTAGCCCAGATGCCGGTCATAACTCTAAGGGCAGAAAAGCCGTGTTTACGTGTGCTGGGGATGTGTCTGGGGGAGGAGGGGGAGTGGAGGTGGCAGAGCTGGCGGCAGGAGGTGCTTGTAGGAGGATGGGGATGAGGGAATAGAGTCAGGGGGAGTGCTTGACGGGGGGATAGGGTGGAGTAGGGGAGGGATGCTTAGCGGGGGGATGGGGGGATGGAGGAGGAGGGGAGGTGATTAGCAGTTGGCTTGCCTTGGAGGAATGCACAATGCGACTCGAGGAAGGAAGGAAGGAAGGAAAGAGTAAGAGATGTGAGGAAATAAAGAAGGATCCGAACAACCAGGCAAGGCATAAGTGAACAAAGTGAAAAATAAATGTGCTTTATTACAGTATATGAATTACATAAACACGCAAAACACCCGGATATTTAACTAAATAAATTAAAGAAATAATTATCCGAAACCTAAATACCTACCTTAATAAATAAGGAACAAGGACAGACTGAAGAAGGAAGAGATGGTAAAAAATAAATAACGTGAGAAGGCAGCATGGAAGTAAGAAAGTAACAAGAATAAAGAATGACATGTATAAAAGTAAAGAAGGAAATCTGAAGCAAGGAAAGGAAACTTGGAAGGAGGGAAAGATGTGGAAATTCAAGAACGTAGAGGTCGGAAATCTCAAACACATTCCCTTCATAATTTTTCAAACGTCATTATTACACCCTTCAAAATATGCGCACTATAAACCAAATCACAAAACTAAGAACCCCAAACAATGAGAAATGGAAAAGAAGGTCACAAGTACATTAAGGTGACACATTTCAAAGGAATGAGTTATAGAGCCCATTACCGATACGAGATTTATTCCTCACACGAACACTCTAATCAATCATATTACAGACAGAACGCTTCATCATCATAATCATCCTAACTCTATTTCCCCACCAAATAATAAAGGTGGGTTGGATCCAGAAATAGGATGAGGACAATAACACACACACACACACACACACACACACACACACACACACACACACACACACACACACACACACACACACACACACACACACACACACACACACACACACACACACACACACACACACACACACGCACACGCACACACACACACACACACACACACACGCACACACACACACACACACACACGCACACACACACACACACACACACACACACACACACACACACACACACACACACACACACACACACACACACACACACAATGGATATCAACTATCAGCCTTTCATATTTTCAGGTCGTGTACGTACGCAATATGCTGTCGTGTCATAGCTGAAAGAGGTAGGGAATGTCTATCTATCTATCTATAGCCCGACGCCCTAATCCCGCAAAGGGTGGCCGCAGACAAAACGCCTCCAAGTCACTCTGTCACCCACCATTTGACTCCCCTCCCCCCAACTCACCCCCCCCTCCCTCATATACCTCTCAACTCCATCCCTCCACCTCATCCTCGGTCTACCCCTCCCTCTCCCTCCCTCCACCTCACCTACATACACCATCTTAGTCAGTCTTTCATTCTCCATCCTCTCCACATGTCCAAACCACCTCAGTGTATTTCTCCTAATCTTTTCAACCACATCCACATCTACCCCACAACGTTCCTTCACTTCTTCATTCGTCAACCTGTCCCTCCACGTCACTCCACATGCTCCTCTCAAGTAACTCATTTCCACTGCTCTCACTCTTGACTTGTTCCCCTCTTGCAAGGTAGGGAATGTGCCTAAGGTAAAGAAAATAAAGCACGACTTTCATAAATCCATCTCAAAAGACACACACACACACACACACACACAGACACACACACACACACACACACACACACACACACACACACACACACACACACACATACACACAGGGGGTCATGAGAAGTATCGGAGTTCTGGAGGTTGTTTGGGGGTTAATTTTAAGCAATGAATGCAATCACGAAACGGTTTGGAATTGGATCAATGATGATATACCGTAACACTCTTCAAAATATGTTCAGTTATAATCTCCTGTATTTGGCACACATCACTGGACACCCATTTTATCCAAGTAGTGATCATTTCGTGTGTTACATTCCGATCCCTTGGGAAATTCAGACCAATACACCATATAAAACCACCATTACTCACAGGTGAAAAGGTTCCATCCAGAAAGAAATTACAAGTGTGAAACAGACAGAAAAAAATAAGTCTTAGAACCCCCCCCCACAAAAAAAAAAAAAATGGAAGTAAAAGAAGATGAGAAACAAGAGGGAAAAGACGAGAAAGGCTTCCCAGATCTGCCAGACATGATCCCATGAGGACGGGAACGCATCTGAATGTGTCTTATGGCCCATCCCCCTCCCCTCTCTCGCCTCTCAGTCTCCCGTTCCTTCCCTCCCCT
>NC_137027.1:25454811-25577311 GCF_032717465.1 Coenobita brevimanus | reverse complement strand
CTACCTCTTTCTCTCCCTTTCTCTCAAGTACTCCCCCTTTCCATTCTTCAGTAAAACCATGCCCATCACCTTTCACATGTTCCTCATCTCCACCATTTTCTTTCTCATCACCAGTCTTCCCCTGCCCCTCCTGTCTACATTTCTTCCTGTTTGTCTGTCTGTCTGTCTGTCTTCCTTTCCTTCTTTCCTGTTTCCCTTCCTCCTGTATTTCATGCCTCTGCTCTTTACCTCTTCAACATCCTTTCCTTACTCTCTTCTGTTCAATGAACTCTGCTCCTCTCCTCGCCTCCATCTTATAGTTTCCGCCTCCCATGCCTTCACTGGTTGACTTCCATCTCCACATCTCTACATCTCTCGTGCTCACATTCCTCCCAGCATTCTTCTATTCTTCCTATACGTTCCCTTCTGCAATAAACTTTCTTCTCCTCCCGCCCCAGTTCTCAATAATCCCCCCCATGCCCCAGGTTACACCCTTTATCCACATTCGTTCTCTATTCATTAACCTTTTCAGCATTGTTTATTTTTGCTGCATCGAAGCCGTTTTAGTCTACCTCTCGTGCACATCATCACTTCCCTCTCCTTCTCATATCCTCATTTAACCCCTTCCCTTCTCACTTTCATACTCTCCTATCACCTCGCTTCCACATTTTCTTTCTCCATTCTCTTATCCCCCTTCCCCCTAACTCCCTCCCCTATCTCCCGTCTCACCTTTCCTTCATTCATCCTCCCAGACCTTTTCTCCTCTCCCCTTTCCTTCCTTCCCCCACCACTACTCTCTTCCCTCCCTCTCATACTCTCCCCTACCAATATTTCCCAGCTCACGGCCGCCTGAGCCCACGTTATATTGCTGGGATGAAGGCGAGTGGAGTTGCCTAGGGAATGGCTCACACTTCCACCACCCTACCTACTCTGGTTCCACCTTCCTTACCATCCACACACTCTATATTTTTTTTTTACAAACGAGCGAACTAATGAACGAAAAACAAAACACTTTATAGATGTTTGGAGTTAAATCTTTCCCTACAAGGACGAGTCGATTGTGGAATGTCTCACACTCCCACCAACCCCCTGACTCTGATTCCACCTTCCTTACCATCCACTCACTTCACAGAATTTTTACGCATGCATGAACTGAAAGGAAAAAGAAAAACGAACACTATACCCGATCTGACTGACTTTTACAGTGGAGATCTAGGGGGCGAGTAGGGGGAGGAGGGTGATTCACGGCTGCCAAGAACGTAAATCCTTCCTATTATCTGTAAACTCTTCTGTGCAGTTTAACACGAGAATTTTTTTACCCGGAGAGGTTAGATATAGAATTCTTTGGCCTCCACCGCTTACAAGAAATCTCGCTTGAGCTGAATAGAGCTGTGTGGTGATGACAATATTAATATGAAGAGGATATACTCTGTTTGAAGGAGTTAATTTGAGCTGATATCCTTCTACTTATCTTCCAGTCTATCTTCTTGGGGAAAAAGGGAGAGAAAAAATGCAAGGTTGTCAGGTTTCAGAATGGTGAGAGAGAGAGAGAGAGAGAGAGAGAGAGAGAGAGAGGGAGAGAGAGAGAGAGAGAGAGAATTATGTTTAAAGGAGAAATGACGGGGTACAGTAGCAGACAAAAAAAAAGCAAGAGGAAAGAATGGAGAACAGATGATAAGAGAGAGAGAAGAGGAAAAGAAAGCTGACCGGAAAGGAGACTATGAAAGAAAAGGAATGGACGAGAAAGAAAAATATATGAAGCGAAGAAAAAAAAAGCCAAAAAGAGAAAAGAGGAGAAGAAAGGAGAAGAGAGAGCAGGGGAGTCACCGAACGAAAGGAGGCCCCACCAACATTGCCAACTCAGCCGGTGGGTCTGGGGTCGGAAAAGTTGGTCGTAAGAGTGGCATTTGTATGCTGGGGTTGGCAGGCATTAGGATGCCGGACCGACCGCTGTGGTCGGGGAAAGAATTTGGGAATGCGAGAACTAGCTATCGGGACATGTGGGAGGCTGAGGGAGAAAAGAGGGGCAACATTCTATTAGTTTCACTAGTTTTGTGCGTGGGGGGACTGCTGTCTGAATAGCGAGTGAGAAGAGAAATTGGGTCAGTATATTACCTTCAAGCTGAGACTTCTTTGAAACAAGGTCGGGCCATTGCTGTGAGATGAAGGAGCATACCTTGGTTTATTCCAAATCATAACAGCCATGATATTCTGTACGGTATACAGTAAACAGTATATGTTTGGCTGAATAACCATACAGTGCCATAATTCTTGTCCACATTTCCTATAAGCGACAACAATGTTTTCTAGTCGCTTTTGACATACACATTAAAACACAAACACCTATATTCGTACCAACAGAAGTATATGCTGTCCATACATAGATATATTCACACAAACTTACATATGCACAAATGTGACTTTGTACAGGTATGTATGTATGTATGTATGCATGTATGATGTATACATGTATGTATGTAGGCATGTATGTATGTATGCATGTATGTAGGTATGTAAGCATTTATGTATGTATGCATGCATGTATGTATGTATGTATGTATGTACAGTATGTATGTTCGTACGTACGTCCGCACGGATGCATATATGAAAATATCATTTACTACAATAATTACCAATGATATATGGAGAGATGCTACCTAGTCAAAATTAATAAGACATACTGCATCCACAAGAATATAACAAGCACGCAAGCAAGCAACCCTCCTCCTCCTCCTCGTGCACATCTGCCACAAGGTAATGTCTTCACACCGCGTCTCAAAAACCCCGCCACCTTCACACGTGCGCCTTTTACAAGAGACGCATAATCAGCCCTCCCCGACAACACCATGACGCCTTGGGAGCAAAAGTTCGGAGCTGGCGTAATTGCTTGGTGGTGGGGGCGGTGGAGCAGGTGGTGCTCTGTGGAGTTTGGTGTGTGTGTGTGTGTGTGTGTGTGTGTGTGTGTGTGTGTGTGTGTGTGTGTGTGTGTTGTGGATTGGTAAGCGTAGGTGAAGTAGGTGGATGGTTTGATTGTATGTTGTGTTGGATAGGTGGGAAAAGTTGTGTTAGGTGGGTGGTGTGGGTATGTGCTGTGGTGGAGAGGTGGGAGTAGGTGGGTGGTGTGTGTTTTGTGGTGGAGAGGAGAAAGTACTGTTGGTGGGGTCAGGTGGGTGGTGAGAGAATGCGAGTGTCGTGGAGCATACAGGTGGATTTGGTGAGTTAGTCGGGTGGTGCTGGTTTGTGTTAGTGGATTCAGCAAAGTGGTGCAAGTGAAGGATGTTTGTGCTTGGGTGAATGAAAGTGAATGATGACGCTTTACAGGATCCATCAGTTCCAAAGCAATATTAATTCGTAAGCTCAAATTCAATCCCAACATAACGCCTTTCATTCAACATATTCTTTCTACCGCCTTATAGTTTAAACTGAATAACAATGACCCTCCTTAGTCTAACTGAAAAACTACTCCAGCACCTTCAGTAATAGGTATTCTTACTGTTGTGGCCTCTGGCTCTTCTCAACAAGAACCCGGTGGGCTACTGGCTGAAGTTAACCCCTCCTGAAGTCCACCATCCTTATTTCGGGAACAGGAAGTGTGTTAAGGTATATTTACAAAACCTGGCACATATGTAACCCAATTATATCGGTGCCATCGCGTGAAGGCGTCCATAGTCATGACCAGATACTTCCTTCTCGAACAAAATCTTGTTAACTCCCAGTAAATAAATAAAACATATAAAAATAAAATAAAAATTAAAATAAACATTATGGTATGGTGATGGGGTAAATGGTTATGACGGACATTTTGTAACAGGTCCAAGAATGATCCTCGTTTATAATAAATTGGACTGTTAGTAAGCATCAAAAATGTGTTTCTTTTACCTACGTACACTTACACTCATAAGTACACATACCTCCCCCCCCTTCTCTCTCTCTCTCTCTCTCTCTCTCTCTCTCTCTCTCTATCTCTCTTTCTGTGCCTGTTTCTCTCCCACCCACCCACCCACCCACACACACACACACACACACACACACACACTTTACATATTCTCTGCCTGCCTGCCTGCCTCTCTCTCTCTTTCTTTCTCTCTCTCTCTCTCAGCTACACCCACAAACGCTACGGGTTTGCAATTGCCTCTGCACTCCCATTAATTCACACACTACATTAACACAACACTTAGATGTGCACTTACTTTCATTCTCGTTCACTGTGTTCTAAGCGACCAAAAAAACTGCTGCATATTTCAGACCGTAAATATGTTGCTGTGTTAACGTGAAATATATGAGAAAAAAAAGGAAAATATATATGTAACAATTTTCATCGTCTGCAGTTATGTCTTAGTATCATTGTGCAAAAAAAAAAATTTATGAAGTAAAGCATTCCTCCCTTCATACCACTATCCCTGTCGCTGATGGTAGGTGGGGCGCTCACCATCCACTCATTCACTCTAGCTATCTTAAAATGACTGCACTAGGATAGGTGGTAACTACAATAAGATAATCAGCAAATTAGTCTGGTCTAGTGGGTTACAGTTCTCCAATCGGATTTAGCCTGTAAGGGTTTAAGCCCAAGGTGTGGTTGCTGATTCTGCTCAAATCATGTCACTCAGGTATGGACAACTGTGTGTGTGTGTGTGTGTGTGTGTGTGTGTGTGTGTGAGAGAGAGAGAGAGAGAGAGAGAGAGAGAGAGAGAGAGAGAGAAATAATATCCCAGTTTCAGGCCCATATGTTTCTCTGGAGGCAATAAATGATTAGTTGATGGGCAGATAGTCATGAGGCCAATATAAAAATATTTGACACACATACTAATCTTTTTTTATGCAATGATATCCCACTACCATTACACCAACAACGAAAAGAACGTGCCTAACAACTCCCTCTCACAACATCGACCTCCCACTACCTTTTTGGTTTGACAATAATAACTACTGTGCAGTTCACCTCCATTACCATTAGGTCGAAAGAAGAAGAGCATAACTACAATTTCCTCCATTTAATTCCGAGCACCATTACGTAAGAAAAACGTTAATCATAATTGGTCCTTTCAAGAGTTACATCCCAGGAACATAAATGCCAAAACAAATATATATGCTTAGTGATATCCTTTCCTTCAATAACATCTGAAGACAATTACGCCAAAAATTAAAAACCGCCTACGCATAATAATTTTTCCTTTTGGGTCATCAGCTATCATTACTCTTATAACATATAATCAATTCTCGCTTTCCATTGATTAATAAACTCTTGTTAATAATACAAAAACAAAATTAATAAACATTCAAGGATTTAAACACTGTGCCAAAATAAAATAAAATAGTATATTATAATTACCTTCTGCCCTGAAAGCTACTGAGGGTGCCAGGAGAGAGGCGAGTTGTCCCGGGAACAATGGGAGCGCAATTGCTTTTCTGCCGAGCCCCCCCCGGAGGAACGCTTTCAAGTCGGTTTTCCAAGCAAAGGGTGACGGGGTCGAGTCCTGCTCCCTACGCCTGACAGTTCATAATTGATGGCTTAAGTCTGTATGCATAAACCCTCCTTAGCGCAAGCCCTGTCAATCCCATGGCGTATTTTGTGTTATCTTGCTATATCCAATCAACTATATGTAGCCTAGGAGACACTTTCCAAATGAAGGGGTTAGAGATATCCAACATTAACCCCTTCACAGCTAGAGCTCTTCCCTTAAGTTCAACAAAATCGTCCGGAGAGAACAGGAACAAAATACCGTAAATACGTTATCGAACTGAATGAATTAATCTCAGGGTTGTCTGCACTCACGTATACCATAACACTGATAGTCAAATAAGTGGGGACAAAATACTAACAAGAAAGCCATGTTTGATACTAAGGCGCGTTTACGCTAACCTACCAAAGCTCCTTAACTCCTTTCTGCTTAGCTGATGGTCAAATGTAATCAGACTGGAAGGTAAATTTGGCTAGTGACCAAAGAGACTCAGCTCTCATAACTCTGCCTAATCGAATTTCAAGCAACCACACCTTAACATTTTGAGTGTGGCCCAGTTCCATCAAATGAAAACAGACTTAACTTTAGTGAAGACTTTTCTCTCTTAAGAACTGATTAGGGCCTTTTATAAATATGCATCTCAATTCCTCCTCCTGCCTCGCCTCCTCCGTTTTAATATGAACCGCTCGAGTGATGAATGAGATGTCGTCTGGGCCTCATCAAGGGCAGTCGGTCGTTTCGGTAAGGAAGCGACGGCATTATATCCCATCTGTCTTTGGTATTACCATCTATCTATCTACTGACAGACGCCTTAATCCCGTAAAGGGTGGCCACAAACAAATCGCCCAAGAGATTACGTGGGAATGAAAGTATGAAGCAGAAATAAGAAGTCGGCCTTTAACTTTTCGCATTAGCCTATACTTCCGGGTCACCTTCGAGACTGCGGAAGATGTGATTTTGATTCTGTTTTAACACCTCAAAATCAGAGTAACCTCACCCATGGTTCTCCCCCTGCTTCACCCCGCACCTCGCTCAGCAAAGAACAGCACAGCATGTATCACATCGTACTACATCTCTCTCTCTCTCTCTCTCTCTCTCTCTCTCTCTCTCTCTCTCTCTCTATATATATATATATATATATATATATATATATATATATATATATATATATATATATATTTGTACATCGTTTCGTTTCGTTTCGTTTTTAAAGGCTGCAACATGCTTGCATGCCTCTGCTTTGGTCACCCAGTGGCGGCTCTCCACGCTGCACGATCCATTGCAGCCTCCCTGTTCAGTCCCTTAACCCTGAGGTCACACTCAATGACCTCGTCCCATGTCTTTCTCGGTCAACCCCTCATAACCCCACCCCCAATATTAACACTTCTCACCTTCCTCACCCAATAATCATCCCCCATCCTCTCCACATGTCCAAACCATCTCAATCTACCTCTCCTCATCACAACACCAATACGCTCCAGTCCCATCCTACCTCTCAACTCTTCCATCGTGAACCCAGCCCCCCCAAACCTTGTACAGAGGGACGCACTACACATCCACCTAATCATTGTCATTTCTGTACGTCTAATCCTGCGAATATCTTCCTCTTTCACTGCCCAGGTCTCACTACCATACAGCAGTACACTCCTAACACTTGCTGCATACAAAGACCCCTTAGCACGTAGGGAGAGTCCTCTCAATGTCAGGAGAGGCAAGAGCTCTCTGAACTTCTTCCAACCACTACTCACCCTAGCCACAGAGCTAGCTCCAGCCCTACCTCCAGCACACAACATGTCTCCCAAATAACAAAACTCTTCCACACACTCAAGAAATTCACCAGCAAGTTCAATTCTTTCACGTCTGACAATCTCCACCTGCTCTCCCCGACACGCCGTACACATAAAATCTCCATTATCTCGCAGTCTACCTCTGATACCACTACATCTCTTATGCACCCATTTATCACAAACACCGCACAAGATGGAATTACTTCCCACGCCCCTGTGGCATACTGCACATGGCCACTCTCCCTCGTCTTTGACAGTACCGCCACCAACCCTAGATATCATTACTTTTGTTTTATCTGCATTTACCCTAAAGCCCTTGTGCCCCATACCATCTCTCCACTTCCTAAACCTTTCCTCCGCCTCCCTTTCATTCTCTGCAATCAACACCAAATCATCAGCATACAACAGCTCCCATGGGAGTCCGTTTCTAAAGTCACGTGAAAGGGCTTCAAGTACCATGATAAACAACATGGGACTCAAAACTGACCCGTGATGCACACCAACATTCACGGAAAACCCATCACTCAAATCTCCATTCACTCTTACCTGGGTGTGAGCACCCACATACATAGCCATAACCACCCTAACCAGCCATTCCTTCAAGCCAAGCTTTCTATTGCCCACTTCACCACCTCTCTAGGGACTCTGTCAAAGGCCTTTTCCAAATCAAGAAAAACAAAATAAAGATCCCTTCTCCTACCAATATATTTTTCCTGAAGCTGGCATTAGTGGTCCCCATACCTGGCATAAACCCAAACTGCATCTCGTCAATATTCACTCTTTCTCTAATCATATCTTCTAAAACTCTCTCCATTACCTTCATTATCTGATTTAAAAGTTTTATACTTCTATAATTTCCTCCTTCCCTTTATACACATTTACAATTACACTCTTCAGCCAATCATCTGGGACAACACACTCATAAATAATCCTATTCATCAGGTCAGTGACTAATTTCACCCCTATATCGCCTGAGGCCTTCAACATTTCTGCAGTCAGCCCAGACACACCTGCTGCCTTCCCCACCTTCATCCTGCCCGTTGCCTCACTCACAGTAGCAAGATCAATCAAAGGCCAAGGACCAGACACTGGATCTGCTGGCTCCAACCCTTCTCTGTCCCAGTGAAACTCCTCATTCAACAACCGGTTATAATGCTCTCTCCATGCATCTTTAATATCCTCACTGTTCATCACTACCCTTCCTTCATCATTCTTCACACACTGCTCACCTATAATATCCCGATTATCCCTGTTCACCTGACCTGCCACCCTAACTATCACATTTTTGCTTTCCCCATGATTTAGGTTATCAAGTAAAAGTCTCTGTGACTCAGACTTTGCCCTATATACCTCTCTTCTAGCCCTACGTTTGGCAGCCAAATATTCCTCTTTGCTACCACCCTTCTTCCATTCCCGGAAAAGTCTTCTTTTCTCCTTAACTGCAGCTTCTACACCCTCATCCCACCACCAAGTTACTTTATGTCTTGGTGGTCCTCTTGTCCAACCGCATATTACATCAGTAACCCTCACGAGATTGTTCCTGAGGGCTCTGTACTGTTCATTAACGCCTCTGTCTACAGCTCCCTGTTCAGCCACCACTCTCCTCAACTCGCTATAGAAGGCATCCCTTACTACTTGGTTTTTCAGCTTCCATATTTTCCTCCTAGGTACATAAGTCCACTTTTTCATCACTTGTTCTTTAAGCACCACATCACAAATCAGTAGTCTGTGCTGCTGCACACACACCTCACATAACTTTAACATCCCTCACTAACCTCCTATCGGCCCTCCTAACCAGAAAATAATCTATCTGACTGCTATATCCCCCAGACTCATACGTAATTAACCTACTGTCTCTTTTCCTAAAATATGTGTTGCACACAATCATTTCCGTTGCCTCCCCAAACTCGAGTATCCTTTCCCCATCTGCATTCCTGATACCATACGCACATCCCCCATGCACTCCCTCATAACCTTGTGCTGCTTTACCTACATGACCATTTAAGTCCCCTCCCAAAACCACTATCTCATCATCCCGCATACCACCCACTACATGTATTAAATTATCCCAAAATCTATCTTTCTTTGCTTCATCCAATCCTGCCTGTAGAGCATATGCCGATATAATCACAGCTATCCTTCTACCGAACAGAATTTTCACTACCAATATCCTATCGCTTACTCTCATAACATTCATAATATATTCCACCCATTTCTCCGCAACCATCACACCAACACCTCCATATCCGTCTGTCTCCTCTTGCCAAAACAACTTATAGCAACAGTCCTTCCCAACAATTTTTCTGGCTGATCCACCCCTGTACCGGACTTCCTGCAAACACGCCGCATCCACCCACCTCCTACTGAATGCCTCAACGACTTCCCCCGCTCTTCCCCTCAAACTTCCTACATTCCATGAACCCACCCTCATCTCCCTGGGTGATTTACTGTCTTCAGGCTTGCTTTGTGTTTATATATATATATATATATATTTATATATATATATATATATATATATATATATATAGTTAGTTAGTTAGTTAGTTAGTTACAGTGTGTAATTAAATTCATTATAAATAATACAAGTGATGGCGTTTCTCTCCTCTGTCTGTTTTGTCTGTCCGTTTCCATCCTGCCATTTGATCTCTGCTCTCACCTAATTTCACTTCAGCGCCTTCGCATATGAGGCATTATGCAGGTGTCCTCATCTCACCTGCCTCCCATCTAATTTCCAACCTCATCATTTGCGTCTGCGTCGCTGCACACCTGTCGCTCTTCCCGGTTGCACACTGCTCAGCACCTGTCTCACTCACTCACTCATTCTCGCACCAAATCGCTTTCACATATTCATATTCTCCTGTTCACACACACTCATGCACACACGCACTATATTCTCCTGCTCACTCACTCATGCACTCACGCACTCACTATGTTGCGTTCCCATAGTCACTCTCAGATTTTCATATTATCTCATGCTCTTACAATTAAAATTTTCTCACATTCACCAACGTTTTCAAATTCCCACACTCACTGTTTCACATACATATTCTCATCTTTATTCTCCTATTTCCATCATTTAATACTCTTTCTCGCGCATTATCGTATTCTCACACTGTCACACAATCACACTCATTCTCCCACACTCATATTCCTAGACTCACGTTTTCACACTTCATAACACCTGTCCGTCTTCCTATTATCTTAACACGTATCTTAACATATCCTTCACTATCCATACATCTCACTCCCTTCTACACCTCTCCCCACGTCCATCCTATAGTATACCTTTCTCCATACCTACACACCTGTCCCTACACACCTGACCCTGAGCAAATATGACGGGCACACCCACATTTTATCACATTCCGACACCTGAGACTGAGATAAAGCGATCAATGAGAGAGAGAGAGAGAGAGAGAGAGAGAGATGGAAATTTGTGTGACTTAATGGGGAAGAAGTGTGCTGATATCCGTGTGTGTGTGTGTGTGTGTGTGTGTGTGTGTGTGTGTGTGTGTGTGCCATCTTCCCTTCTCACTCCCCTGGCATCGATACGTCTTCACGCGTCTCTGATTTTCATTCCTCTCTCTCTCTCTCTCCCTCCTCCCCTCTCTCTCTCACACACACACACACACACACACACACACGAACATCAGAAAAAAATTTGAGTCACAGTTTCAAATCCACAACATTAGCTTTCAGAGACACACAGAATGATATTGCAATTTTTGAGGCACTGAAGCCCAGAATATGCCATTATACAGACAACTGGAATACTGTATAAATGAAAAAAACTTCTGTGTTCTATGATTCGGAGTATTAGTGTCGGTGTGTGCATACTGTATAATCCTATGCTTTCATATTTTCATGGCCTGCATTCTTTTTTCTGTACGGTATTTTACAGTGATGAAGTTTCTTCTTGCCATCCGGCAGCTCCAGTAAATAAAGAAAGAGGGATGAAGGTAGTTGTAAATAATAAAGGTAGAGGTAAGTAAATGATGATCTGAATTTATCTCCGTGTGTCCAGACGATGATATATTCAGTCTTTCTCAAGATGGATGAACAGATCTTACGGAGTTTATCAGCTCTGTGTCTTACAAGATCAAAAAATCCCTCTAGTCATTAGTTCAATCCAGACTTGAGAAGCATTTCCTGTGACCGTGAGCAGCCGGACATACAGAGGCTCATTCACGTTTAATGATTCTTCCTGCAGTATTCAGCGAGGACCCAGTCACTTGCGTAATGCCTGTCTCTTGATACCACGCACCGCCGAGCTCGCTAAGGCAGGATTCAGAGAGCCAGGGGTCCTTTTCGCACAGGATCCTAGCCAATTTTGACGATAAACAGGTTCTTCGTGGCCAGGGATCCTATTCATGAAGGATCCTGACCAATTTTGACGATAAACATGATGTATCCATTATAGCAGTTAAGAAGCTGACTTGCTAAGGCAGGATTTTCTTTTTTTAAACACTGGGGATTTCATTCGTGAAGGATTCTAATGAAATATTGCGGTAAACAAGTCTTTACAGAACTTAAGATGCTAGTTCGCTTTCTTTATCGTCATTAGCCATTTTAATTGGTCGTACTGATCGATTTGGAACCATACAGTGGCTTCTAAGTCTGGGTTTCCCTCGTTAAATAACTTTCAAAAATGCCTGATCCAGTATTGCTTTGAGAATGATGGGTTCAAAAAAAGTTAAGGAAGTTGGTGGATTTTCAGTTTTGATAAAATGGAAAAAAAAAAAAAAAAAAAAAAAAAAAGGTAATGAAAGTGTATGAATACGGAACCAGGAAGCCCTCGCCTCTCCTCCCTGGCTACGTGGCTTCGTAATGAGGACGCAGAAGACGGCTGGGCTGCTTCGTTTGTCCCTTCCCCCTCCCCCCCCCTTTTTTTTTACAGGAGGGGGGGTTGCGGTTATTATAGTTGATTTGTTTTCAGCTGACATAACTGAGCCACTCCCACAACTAGGATACTCAGTTGTGGCTTCCTGAATTTAATAAGCCTGAGTTATGACCTAAGAACGAGTCTCCTGCTTCCGTCAATTAAACCTTCCAGTCTGCTTGAAAAGAAGCGAAAATGAGAGCTTATATGGTGACGACATAAACATTCTCAGGCTCTAAAGACTCACTCTCAGCCGTATAAACAGTAATCGTGTGGCATTAGCTGGAATAGGACACTAGAGCTGCTCCGCCCATGAGGGGGATAATACCGGAAAATTCCATTCTGTTTTAACATTCCCAAACTCTTATGACTCATTTTCAGTTCAGTAATTTCGTCAGGCGTCAACTGGAATGGAGCACTAGAACTGTCCCGACCATGAGAGAGATAACACCAAAAGAAATACCAGTCTATATTAACATTCTCGGATTTTTATGATTCACTCTCGCCTGTGTATAATCCTCTGGTGTTAGCTTGAGTGAAATACCAGACTTAGCCTTACAATGAACGTTAATACCAGAATATCCACCAGTCTGTATTTCTCTACCAATTCACGATACATGTTATTCCCAGCGCCAGGGCCACTAGGAATACTTTTATACATTACACCTTGTTTGTAATCTGTCCACCCGTTCCTTGGTAATGAATAAATTTACATTCAGATACAGACATCCTTAATTACCAGCCCATACGTTCAACTTCACACATACCCATCATCAACATTTTTACCCTATTTCACAACGAGGACGAAGCCTTTCCCCCTTCCCGTCTTTTATGGTGTGTGTGTGTGTGTGTGTGTGTGTGTGTGTGTGTGTGTGTGTGTGTGTGTGTGTGTGTGTGTGTGTGTGTGTGTGTGTGTGTGTGTGTGTGTGTGTGTGTGTGTGTGTGTGTGTGTGTGTGTGTGTGTGTGTAGAGAATATCAAAGAAGACGTCATCGTATTAAGAAAGTTAACAAAATTAATCCCATCCAGTTTGTATAATATTATATATGTCAATCTGTCTACATACCTATATAGCCTTACTTTCAAATTTCAGTCTCTCTTGCTGAACATTTTCTTAACTCTTTGAGTCACACTGGTCACTCAAGCTGTAACGTTAACTCTCTCTCTCTCTCTCTCTCTCTCTCTCTCTCTCTCTCTCTCTCTCTCTCTCTCTCTCTCTCTCAGCCGGAAACTAGTCAAAATAAATTCAGGGACTTTGACAAACATTATACACAACTGTTAATGGGACGTAATTCGACGGAAATTGCTCAGGATAAAAGTTAGCACCAAGAAAATCCCAGGGCAACGCATGCATGCATGCAGGCATCCAGGCAGGCATGCAGGCAGGCATGGAGAATGACTGGTTTGTTAAGGAAGTTGTATTGTCTTCGGCGGCTGGGGACTTGAGTTGTGTGTCTTGGTATGTGTTGCCTTGGGGTAGTGTGTTCCTGTTTCTGCCCTCCCTCGTCCTTCCTTCCTTCCATTTACTTCTTTCTCCTTCGCCCCCCTGTTTCTTCGTTCGATCCTTCTTCCTCTTCTGTCCTTCTTCCTTCCTCCCTTTTCCTTCATCTCCGTCCCTCTTCCTTCTTTTCTCCCTCTCCCTTCACTTTCGTCCTTCCTTCTTCTCCTCCTCTTCCTCTTCCTCCCTTCTTTCTCTTTCACCTTCCATTTGTTCCCTTCTTATTCTTCCTAGTGTTATGTTGAGGTATTCTCCATATAGTCGCTTGCCACTGTATTGCTGGGTAATTTATTGAGAGGTGCTTGTTTTTCTTATTGCAGGTCTTGCTCTGGGCACTCTTCCTTCTTTCCTTCCTGCCTCCTCTTCTACCTGTTCTTTCCTGAGGTCCTTGTCTTCAGGTCAGATGCTTGTGTCTTATTGGTTACTACGGCTGGACAACCTTCCTCAGCAATTTCTCCTAACTAAAATCACATTCTGGTGTTAATTTATTGTTACGACTCAGCATTCAAGATGGCGAGAGGGAAATTTTAGGCCACGGTAAAGTAAAAGGGCATATGAGTCGAAACGATAGTAATTTTCCCACATTGGTTCACCTCGTCTTCATTCTAGGGCGGTGCATCCAGCCAAGGGTAAACTTTCTCCATCTCTTCGGCGCAAATGGAGGGTGAAATGTACCCGTCATCCTCTCTCCCCTCCCCCCCCCCCGGCCCTTTCATTTAATCCATACCTCCTATACTCCCCTCCCTTCATTTACCTCCATTCCAATCACCTCTTCTCCTCTTTTACTCCCTTCCCTCTTCATTTACTCCATTTTTTTCTTCCCCCTTTTTACACCCTTTCTCTCCATTTATCCCTTCGATCCCACTGTGTCTTCTCATTCAGCATCCCTTTTATTCACCCATCCCCCCTTTGCCACCTCGCATTCAATTGCCCCCTCCCAATCATTTGCCTTTTCCCCCTCGCTTACTCCCTCACTGACCCACTCTCCCCCTTTACCTCCCCGCACCATCTCCCTCCACCTTCACCTCCCTTCCCTCTTTCCCTCCTCCCTCTTCACCTCTCCCCCTTTCCAACCACAACTACCCTTCCCCCCACCTTCCTTCCTTCCTCGCCAGCCCTGTAATACCCTTTTCTTGTTATGATACAGCCTGTGTAATGAGCCATACTCCTAGTGGTACGCGTTTCTCAAGCTCAATATCACTTTCTAAAACTCCTGGCTCGGTATTCTTAAACTATCTTAAGGTTGCATGAGATCGCCTGTCCACTTCATATCCGTATTCGTAACCTTTCTTGAACCTACCTTGTGCATAAGGTTGCCTGTTAATTTTATATTCATACATGCAGTTACCAACCACTTCAAAGCAGAAACTGAGCGAATATTAATGAAAAATAATTCCGGATGATTTCCAGCTATAAAAATGACAGTAATCGTTGAAACTATTTTTTTATTAATACAACCAATGTGTCTGAATTTATCAATTAACTAATATATTTACAAGTTAAACAACTCTTTTTATAGCAGGTAAAAAATAGCACACGTATTTTCATTGACCGTATTTTTCGTGTCGCTTTAATATTCATTCAAGTTTGGTTGTAAAACGTATCGTAGCTGTGTGAATCAAGAGAGGTGCTGGGGATGGACTTCTTCACATGGTGGCGCCAATGACGACGGCCGTTCCACTGCCTGATTATGCAAACGTCCCTCAGCTCCCTCCCTCTCGTCTGGAAGAAGGATTGGATGGGCTGCAGGGGGAGGGCAACTTGAGCCTACACTCCACTGGGTTCACGTTCAGAGGAACCTGGGACCAGAACACGAATGAAGACAAAAATACGAAGCAAGCAGTGTTATGCACGACTCAAACTCCAAGAACTTTAGCAAATATGAGAAGCCTCGTAAGCAGCGTCGTTATTCCTTATCTCCGTCTCTCCATCTCCTCTTTCTCCTCCTCCTCATTTCCCGCTTTCCGGCAATTCCTTAGGTCTCTTACTTCCTCTTATCAGGGTTTTAAGAGCCTGGATATTTTACAGTCCAGGCCTTTTCATTTTTTGTTTTCATTTCTCTTTTTGGTCCATTGAACAATTTCGTTATTAACTTTTTTCTTTTTTTTTTTTTTTTACCTTCCTCCTCACACCGCAACTGAGCAAAGATTCTGTTATATTAGTAATAGTTTTCTTGCCATTTAATCTCTCTCTCTCTCTCTCCCTCTCTCTCTCTCTCTTAAAGCCGGGTATCTGGAAGAAGTTGGAAGAGACTTGAGGAAAGGTTAAGTCCAAGAGATATTCCAGGATAATGTCTCTATCTGGGTGTGAGAACGAGAGGGGGAAAAATGTCCACGTTGTTTACTGGCCTGGAAATTATGTGGAAAACAGCGTGAAATTCGTGAGAGGTTTGGGGCAGAAAATGGAGCTCCTCTGAAATGCTAAGGATTGAGGATGGGAGAGGCGTTTGAGTTTCCTTGCTGAGGTTCCTTGCTCCTTGGTTATCATTTTTGGTTTATGTTTGCTTCCATTGCTCCTGTTGTGTCTGATCTTGTTTATTTGGTTATTTTTTTCGCACACTCGTCTCGCTGAGGTTCCTTGTTCCTTGCTTTGTTTTTTCCTTTTTGTCGCTGGATTCTTGCTGTCTCTTGCCCCCTTACATGGTGATGTTTGTTCTTTGCTCCTTGCTTGCCTGCTTTATTTTTTGCTTTAAGTTACTACTGTTCCCTTTGTTCCTGCCAGTCCTCCTTGCTTTGCCTGCTCTGTCATAGAAAGGGGTCATAGGTGGTGCTCGGTCTTCTCATAATGGAAACTGTTTATCTTATTCCTTTTATAGTGACATTATTTTTTCTTGTTTTTCTTTGCCTTATTACTATTTTTGTTGTGTCCACCCTTAGCCCAGTTTTTCTTTATATTATAAGAATGGGAGATGAAGGGGGGGGGGAGGCAGTTCTCACTGAAGTTCGTTGCCTTCTTTTTGGTTTATGTTACGGCTGTTCTTCTTGTCTTTTGTAGATCACGAGACCTCTGACCAGGGTTATTAACACTCTCAGACCCCTGACTCGCCCAAAGTAAAATATAATACAATAGCTTACATGACCATTGGAGGGCTAAGGAAGACAAATATAATACTCTCAGGCTCCTAAGTTATAATTAGGAAATATTAGAATTTGGTTATTGTCCAGGTACAACACAGCAGTTTACACGATGACGAGAAAGTTATTTATTTTCAATGCTTCCGCCTTGATCTACGCCATACTTGTCCCGTCTCGCATCCGTCCCTTCCCCTTCTGCCTCGCCCACCCATCCTCCTCTCTAGTCCCCCACCCATCGGCCACACCCATACCCTTTTCCTCTCCTCTGCCACCCTTCCCTCTCCTGCTCTCTCCACCACCATCCTCCTTCCCACTCCAGCCCGACCTCTCCCACATCCTCTCCTCCTGCCTATTTCCCTCCCCTCCCTTATCCCCCTATCCATTCCCCTCCTCCAGCCCCATCCCCTTCCCTGTCCTTCCCCTTCCTAGCCCCCTCCCCCTTCCCTCTCACTGTCCCCGCTCACTCCATTTCCTTCGACCCGGTTTAATGTAGTCTTACTGCCGACCCCATCAAGGCTGGCTCGCTAATGACGGAGTCCCAGGAGTTTCCAGCTTAGCGGCCATGGTAAGGGCTACGGTATACATTTAATCCTTTGTCACTTGCTTGATTATTGATCATTTATTGTATTAAAACCTTACAAAAATGAACACAGAGGATCATATATAACACTCCACTTCCTCTCAACCACGGGGATTTCTGATGTGTTGTCGGGAGGGTGTCAGTGTTAAAGTGTCTGCCCAGCATCGTTCATTGCCTACTTCCACCGCCACACCCACGCCCACACCAGCCGACTGGATCGTTCCTGTAACACATAAGATACTTCCACTTGTTTCCAGTGTGCTCTGTTTACGGGCAACCCTCTATATGGATTTACTTACCACAACAAAGGCAATTTATTTTTTATTTATTCCTGGTACCACCTAACGATTTATCAAACTTTGGAAAGAGTCTCCGTTTCAGATTAATTAAATGGTCTTCCGGGGGCGAAATTAAATAAACAAAAATAACAGTCCGGAATCTTGTCTTTATCCCTATATCACTACGGTTCCTCTTCCAACTATACTCTGTTCATTTTACCATGGCGAATTATCACCATCTCTCCGCCATAAATGCTGAGCTATAACAAGAGATTAACACCAGAATTGATTGCTAGACACGAAGAAGTGCAATGGAAAAGCCGTGGTATCGTCTTATGCTGCCATTAAGCTACGGAAAATAGGATGCAAAGGGACGAAAAACTCCACCATAGAATAAACTTGAAAGGTAGGGAAAATAAACCAGACAAAAAATGCAGCGTTTTCATTTATACTGTTATGATAAAAAATTATCAACATCTATAGTTCATTCATTTAACTTGGCGGAGTTGTCATCCTTTTGCAGCCTAATTTCTCGTACCTCAGTGGCAGCATATGACCACTATGGCTCAGCTTTTTTTTCCATGGAACTTCTTCGTGACTAGCACGATATTCCAGTGTAAATGTCTAGGTACAGCTCAACACTGACGACAGACAGATGGCAGTTTTACATCTATAGTCTGTTTATTATCACCTGAGGGAAGTGGACCGCTCTCACACCTTGAATACTAAATCGTGGCTGCATGAAATTCGATGAGCCACAACTGTCAGATGGGACCGAATCTCCATGGTTACTATTCAGATACCTTCCAGTCTGGCTACACATGGCCATCACCCGGGATCAGAGGAGTTACGGATCATTGTCAAATGAAAATATATAGACTACAGTAAAGGTAAACCGAGTATCCAGTAAGTCACCAAAGCTACCCCCACGCCCATAGGACTGCAGTTTCAGTAATCCCACCTACACACGGATTAGATGTTGATTTACTTGGATTAAAGTATTTTTCACCTGGATTAAAGTTGAATACCCCCGTAACAATTCCAATACATATGAAATAATAAAGATAAAAATATAATAAACAGGAAACCGCATGATTCTTTCTACTTGGCCATCCATACCGCATACGAATCCACGAAGTTCTTGATTTTAGTGATGGATTTTTAGTGTTTTTGCTGTTGAGAGAGAGAGAGAGAGAGAGAGAGAGAGAGATGCACAGACAGAAAAACATGACTCTCCTCATAACACAGAAATTATATGAATGTTTGGCTGTCGTTCCCTTACCCCCTTGACCACACCAACAACCACATTAATCAAACGCATCATACTGCACATTGACGTGGTGTGTGTGTGTGTGTGTGTGTGTGTGTGTGTGTGTGTGTGTGTGTGTGTGTGTGTGTGTGTGTGTGTGTGTGTGTGTGTGTGTGTGTGTGTGTGTGTGTGTGTGTGTGTGTGTGTGTGTGTGTGTAAAAATTAGGTAATCAAGTCTGCTTTGTTTCGTTTCTGTAACATGCTTGTGAAGGTGGCTGTGGAGACTATAATTACGGTGGTTGTCATAGTGGTGTTGACAATGGTGGCAGTAATTATTGTTATAGTGATAATGGCAATTATGGTAACACTATACTCAGTCACCACAGTCCCCATAATTCAATCTCAGCTAGTTATTATAAAATCCACACTCAACCACCACATCTACACTCACCAACTTATACCCATCTATCAACATTTATCACCCATCTTTCTCTCAAACTCAGCTCCCTATATCCACATCAACCACCCTCATCTATCACATTCAACCAACACAGCCAACCACACCCATCCTCATCTATTCTCTACAACATCCACACTCACCAACCACATTCACTCTCATCCATCCTCATCTTTTTTTCTTTTCTTTTTTAATGCGAAGAAGAAGGAACCAAAGGCTATGAGCCCGCAATAACAGTTCCCTCCAAGAGAAAAACAAAATACAATAGAGAGCCAAATTCAAGATCCGATCATTTTGAGATGCCTGGACACACTGCCTTTGAAAGAACAGAGCAGGGGGAAGTGTGCTGTAGAGGTGGAGGAATGCATGCAGACAGTTCAGAGGAGCAGTGACCATTGAAGTAGCGATAGAAAAGAGATAAAGATGCAACAGTGCGGCGAAGAGACAGAGGTTGAAGGGAGTCAGTAAGAGGAGGAGAGTTAATGAGACGAAAAGCCTTTGACTCCACCTATTGAGAAGAGCTGTATGTGGGGAGCCTCCCCATACATGAGAGTTGTACTCCACACAGGGGCGGATAAAACCCCTGTATAGAGTCAACAATTGTGCAGGGGTAAAGAAAGAACGGAGTCGGCTTAGCACACCCAATCTATTGGAAGCAGATTTTACAAGAGATGTAATATGATCTTTCCAAGACAAGTCCCGAGTAAATGAAACCCCAATCATGTTCAAGGATGATGTAGGATTAAGCAGAATATCATTAAACATTAGTGGGTATACCTGTGGAAGATTTTGTTGGGTTGATAGGTGTAAGAACTGAGTCTTAGCTGCATTAAAAACAACCATATTATGTTTACCCCAGTCAGAGATACGAGCCAAGTCAGACAGTAGGTGTGCCATAGCCTCATCCCTTTTTTGTTGAAGTAACTGCTGAGATGGGCGTTGCGGGAACCGAATGGAAAGGTGAAGGGTGGAATCATCATCGTATGAGTGGATAGGGTTAGATGTACAGCTTAGAAGGTCATTGATGAATAAAAGGAAGAGAGTTGGTGATGGGACAGAGCCCTGAGGAACACCACTGTTGATAGATCTAGGAGAAGAACGATGGCCGTCTACAACAGCAGCTATAGAACGACCAGAAAGGAAGCTAGCGATGAAGGCACAGATAGAAGGATAGAAACCGTAAGAGGGCAGTTTGGAAATTAAAGATTTATGCCAGACTCGATCGAAAGCCTTTGAGATGTCAAGCGCAATGGCAAAGCTTTCGCTAAAGTCCCGAAAGGAGGATGGGTTAAGGCAAAATTTCAGCCTGTGCCGGCCCCTCCCAGCGTGCATTTGGTGTGGATGTGGCCTTGGTCAGAATAAAGCACTGGGGTGTGAGGAAGGCTGTGAAAGAAGTAAGTCAATATTCACGACTTCCTTCTACGCCTTCATTTTCTTGGATGCCTCTCACAACTCCTGTCCGGTATCCACATCTTGCCTCTCTCTCACTCCACCTCATCCAATGTGTCATATCTAAATAGATTTTATCGCCTCCATCCCCATCTCTCTCCCCTCCCCCTGTTCTCTCTTCTCTGCTCTTCCTCCCACCCTTTTTCTCTCATTTTTTTCCTTCTCTCCTTTTTCTACATCTTACCATTCTCGCTTTTACCCTATCTAATTCACTGTGTCGTATGTACAGTGAGCAACAGTAGTCGTGTCGCGGTTTTGTCCGAAGATTAAATGTAACTCGTGAAACATTATGAATCGTCCGTATGACAGACGGCTTAATGTACCAGACGCTTACCCCGTTAGCTTATGTTTTCACCAAATTTCACGACACGATTATTGTTGTTTACTGTACATTGATTTTATCGACTCCATCGTCGCCACTCCTCTCTTTCCTCTCCTCTCTTCCGCTCTCTCTCTCTCTCTCTCTCTCTCTCTCTCTCTCTCTCTCTCTCTCTCACCCACCCCGCCTCATCCACTATGTCATATCAATTTTGATTTTATCGCTTCCACCTTTGCCTTTCCCTTTCTCTGCTCTCCTCTTGCCTCCTCTCATTTGCTCCCCTCTTTTACTTCTTCCCATTTTGTACTCTTCTTTCTTTACTTTTCCTCCTTCATCTTCTTTTCTCTCACTTCACCTACTCCCCACCCCTCCCCTCTCCTCTCTTCTCCACACTATGCCTCTCTCTCCTCACCTTATCTCCACTGCGTCATA
Source organism: Coenobita brevimanus (assembly GCF_032717465.1). Taxonomy (NCBI): domain Eukaryota; kingdom Metazoa; phylum Arthropoda; class Malacostraca; order Decapoda; family Coenobitidae; genus Coenobita; species Coenobita brevimanus. Next base: position 25,555,872 of record NC_137027.1, on the reverse strand, counting down.
TCTACATTGATTTTATCGCTTCCATCCCCACCCTCTCCTCTCCTTCGCCATCTATGTTCTTTTTCTTCCCTTCACAACCATTCCCTTTTTTTTTTTTTCATTCTCCTCTCACTCTCCTCCTCTTTCCTCTGCTCTGCTCTTTTCTTCCTTTTTCCTTTCTTCCCCATTCCTTCTCCTTCCGTACCCTTTTCTCTCCTATACCTTCTTTTTATCTCGTTTTCTTCTCCTCCTCTCCCCTCTCCTGTACACATCTTGCCTTTCTCAACCCACCTCGTCCACAGTGTCATATCTGCTTTGATTTTATCTCTCCCATCATCTCCCCCCCCCCCCACATACACACCCTTACTATTTTCCTCTCATTTCCTCTGTTCTCTCTTCCCTCCTCCATTTCTCGTCCCTCCTTTCTTCACCCTTCATCTCCACCTCCCATTCGTATCCCTCACTATCTTTTTTTGTTTCCTCTCCTTTGCTCTCTTCATCTACCTTCTCCTCTCCTCTCTCCTTATCCTTCCCTCCTCTTACCTGCATCTTCTCCTCTCTTTCCCTCTTCTCTCCTCTCCGCTCCTCTTGTCCTCTGTCCTCTTTCTCCGTTTTCTGAATTTCTTTTATTAGTTTTTCCTGGATTCTCGTTCCTTTAGACTGATGGTTTCTTTCGCTTGGAATGAAACTTTCTTCCGTTTCCTGCTGTTTCATATTCATCGCTGTAGTCACTTTTCTCCAGTCTCTCTCTCTCTCTCTCTCTCTCTCTCTCTCTCTCTCTCTCTCTCTCTCTCTCTCAATAGATTACGTATCATGTCATCAAGTCGTTTCTCCTTTGTATACGTCTCGCTTGTTTTTTCTTTCATTTTCTGATTGTCATACTTAGTTTCGTTTCGTCTCGTATCGTCTTGTTGTGTCTTGTTTTCCTATCTATCTATCTATATACCTAGGCTGCTTCCCCCAAGGAAAGGGAGGTAGCCGAGACAGGACGACACACTCCCCATTTACTCATCCATTCAAACACATTCATTCGCATCTTAGCCCGAAAGGGTAGAACGGACAGATCCTCACCGCACCACACCGCACAAGGGTCAACTGCGCAATGCAATCAGTGACATCCGCAGCAGGGCCCGACAGCAGAGCTGGTTTACCCCTGCCACATCATAACAGACCCATCCCCTTACCCGCACCTGACCTGACTAGCTGATCAGACCAAATGCGGGAGAATATCCCCTCACGGCTGCGTCATCACTTATTCATTCACAATTTCTCTCCATTTATTTCTGTCACGCACAGCCACTCTTCCTTGCTCAACAGACATCCCTCTCGCATCCAGCGCTCTCTTCACACTGTCCATCCATCCTATTCGTGGTCTTCCTCTCAGCCCTACACCTCTCACATCAGATCTAGTTATCTTTTTCACCAATCGCTCATTATCCATTCTCTCCATATGGCCAAATCATCGCAACACGCTCTGCTCAACTCTACCAGCCATCCCCCAAACAACTCCAGTTCTCCTTCGCACTTCATCATTTCACACCCGATCCATACGCGTCACTCCACACATACTCCTCAGACACCTCATCTCCATTACATTCAAACTTTTCCTCTCTGCTACACCCATATTCCATGTTTCAGCCCCATTTAACGCAGTCGGTACCACAACACCCTCATACAGCCTTCTCTTTACATCCATTCTAAGCGAACGACATTTAAACACTTTTTTCATTCCTCCCAGCACCTTTCCTACTTCATTTATTCTAAACTCCACTTCTGCATCTATTCTTCCATCCACAGCAACATGTGACCCTAGATATTTAAAACAATCTACCTCCTCAAGCAACTCACCATTCAAAACTATATTCATCCCCCTACCATCTATCAACCTCGTACATTTCATCACTTTACTCTTATTCTCATTTACTTTCAATTTCCTCCTTTCACACACCCTTCCAAACTCCTCTACCATACCAACTGTCTCAGTCTCTCCTCTGAATCAGTCACCAGTGCAGTATCATCTGCAAACAGCAGCTGCTTCAGATTCCACTCTCCACCATCAACATTCACCAGACTCAGACCTCCACCTAAAACTCTTGCATTCACCTCCCTTACAACACCATCCATGTAAATATTAAACAACCAAAGCGACATCACACATCCCTGTCGCAGCCCCACTCTCACGGGAAACCAATCACTCACAGCATTTCCTACTCTTACACACGCTCTACTATTTACATAAAAACTTTTCACCTCTTTTAGTAACCTACCATCAAGTCCATACAATCTTAAAACAGTCCACAAAGCCTCCCTATCAATTCTATCATACGCTTTCTCTTAATCCATAAATGCCCAAAACACATCCTTGCCTTTCGCTAAATAGTTTTCACACACTTGTCTCACAGCAAACACCTGATCAACGCATCCCCTCCCTCTCCTAAAGCCACACTGCTCATCACTAATCACTCCCTCTGTACCCTCTCTATCTCTCATAATTAACACTGTACAATACACCTTACCTACAACACTCAACAGACTTATGCCCCTAAAGCTAGTATATTCATACTTATCACCCTTGCCTTTATACAAAGGGACCACACAAGCACTTGCCCAGCCAATTGGCACCATACCTTTCTCAAAGCACACATTCAACAATCTTACTAACCAGTCAACAATAGTCACTACACCACCCTTCAGGCATTTCACAGCACACCCATCCATATCTGCAGCTTTCCCTGTTTTCATCTCCTTTACTGCCTTCTCCACATCCTCCTTCGTGATCAAAGAATCATTCAACTCTCCCAACACATTTATTCCTTGCACCCTTCCATCCGCCACAATCTCAGCCACCCTTTCCTCCTCTACATTTAACAATCTTTCAAAATACTCTGCCTACATTTCACATATCTCTCCTTCCATTCCTCTCTTCTCCAATCACTTGTATCCTTTTGTAAGCTGCTAGACATTTTCCTCTCCTACGCCAACATCGCGCAAGCCACCTACGCTCCAGCACTCACCTTCACCTCCACGACACACTGCATTTTCCGTGACTCATCTCCGCCACTCATCACCTCCGTCCACCAGACATCATCTTCCACCACAAATCTCCACCCTCTCCACATCACCTCCCTCCAACACGTATCTCCACTACACATCACCTTCATCCATTACTCATCTCCACTCTCCATTAATCTCCGTCACACATCACCTGCCTCCACCACTCATCATCATGCATCATCTCCGCCATCCACCACTCATCTCCACCCCTTTCCACTTCAATTAACTCCATCCCCCTCCACTTCACTCACCTCCACCCCCCTCCCTTCACTTCATCCACCTCCACATCACGTCCCTCCACCATTAATCTCCACCACGCATCACCTTCCTTCACCACTCATCTCCTCCACGCATCGCCTTTACCCCCGGCATGTCCTCCATCATTTACAGCGCTGACATTACCTCACTTTACGCACATGGATTGCTTCTCCGTCACGAGTCCATTTTTCCTTTTCTATATTCTGTTTACGCCCACTCAGACATCCTTCATTTTTACCCCCTTTTTCCCTACTCTTGACGTCTGACTTTAATCCTTTTTTCACGCAGTTAATCTGACATTATTTTGCACTCCCATTCACTCATACTCTCCATTTTTGCACACACTCTCTTTGAAATTGTTTATCCATTTTCCAGCCCCAGTAGATCACCCTCAATTTTTTTTTTTCTTTCTATTACTTACTCGGCCTTTCCCCCTTTTCCTCCGCTCGCAATCGGTCTGACACATTTTTCCCCAGTCATTCATAATCTCCATCTTTTTGCACTCACACGCACAGAGACTTTCCTCATCCATTTAATTATATATTCACTCACCAGCCATATTATCCCACTCTACTCACATGGGCATCATATTTTTCATTCACTCTCAGTCGTACACATTTCATATTTTCTTCTCATTCACACTCATTCTTTATCTTTCTCTGCCAACATACTTTCATATTCTCTCACTTACATTTTGTCATTTCACTTACACCCAGACTTTCAGAATCTTGTGCGAAAATATCGTAGTCACACTCCTTCCCTTTCCTTCCCTTTTCTCCCTTCCATTTCCCCCCCCCATTCATCTTACTCTTCCTTCCCTTCATCTTGCTCTTCCTTCCCTCCTCTTTCTCTTCCCTACTCCTCTTTTTCTTCCCTTCCCATCCCTTTCCCCTTTCGCCCATCGATCGCCTATCCAATGCATTTCCACTATGGCAATCAGAACTGGATGAGGCAGAAGGAGCAGAGGAAGGGTGGGAAGGGGAGAGAGGAGAGGAGACGAAGTGGAAGGAAAGGGAGGTAACAGGAGGAGAGAGGAGATGAGAGGAGAGGTAAGCAGAGAGGAAGGAAGAGGAGAGGAGGGGATATGAGAGGAAAGGGGAAGATTAGGAGAGGAGAGGAGACGGAAAAGAAGAGGAGGAGGGGAAGAAAGTGGAGACAGAGGAGGGGGGAAGGGAGGGAGGAGATGAAGACAAGAGGGGGAATGTGTGCGTGTGTGTGTGTGTGTGTGTGTGTGTGTGTGTGTGTGTGTGTGTGTGTGCGTGTGCGCGCGCGCGAATGGTGTTGATTATCGTTGTATTTTGCCTACCACTGTGAAATTAATGGGGTAACCCGTAGAACGATCGAAGGGGCCGTGTTGTGGACGGTTTTATATTGTAGTTTCTTGTGTGTACTCTGTAACTCACAACAGCTGAGAGGTTGAATGTGAGTAAATTAGCTACACTCGCAAAATTCCAGACGTCAAATTCGCTTGAGTAGGTAACAGCTAGTATTTATTTACAAACAAACGGGCAAACATTTAGCGCTGTCTTGATCATCATTTGCTCCCGATCACATTGGAAGATAGCTCTCATTTCATATCAAAGGCTGATCTCTCTCTTTGTGCAGAAATACATTGCATTGAACAGAAAGCACCCTTTTTTTTTTTTTTTTTTTTTATATAGTAAAGCTCCTAATTTTTTTTTAAAGATACCTCGCTTTGCTAGAAAAACAGGTGACCGTTGTGACAGTTATTGTGAAAAGTGTGTAAAATGTGTGGGAGGGAAACACAGTAAAGTTCTCAGTTTTTTTATTGCTTTCTATCGGCTGGAGAGTTAGAGAAATAAAATACCTTCAACTCTTGTCCGTGTTTTCCCCTCTAGTCATTTTGCAGCTTTATGAAAAGATATCCTCTTAAAAAGATACACCCTTAAAAAAATAACCCCTGTAAAGAACACCTCCGCTCCTTTTCTCCCTTCTTACCTCAGCTACTAGCAACGAGACAGTAACTTACAATAGCCATATGCCTTGCCAGGTAGTTGTCGGGATTTGCAGGTTGTTTAGTGCCACAGTATTGACAATCTTCAGATTGTATAATATTCCTAATACACGATGACATGTTTTATATAGTTTATATTTTTAGATGCGATGATATTCTATTGCGGCTCGGTCAGTCGGTCACTCCTAATGATTTTATCACGTAAGGCGTCAGATCAAGATATTCATGCAGACTGCTAGCATGACTGGCTTTCAGTTTACTTCCTCTCTGTCAATACGTCGCCTTTTTAACACACTTCTTACTCAGTGTTCCCGCGGTGTGAAAACTGGGAGCGCGCATCAGAGGAAACAATTATAGGACTCCTACTTTGATGGCTAGCGGTGAGAGAATATGCGTAGATGATGTTAGGAGAAGAAGAAAAGGAAGACCAAGAACGAGAATGAATAATTTAACGAATATGATGAACTACTGCACTGGAAGATGTATCCTTTAACCTACTCGGTACGATGTCGATTTTTTTTTTCTCATTCTTTGTTGGCACCAGAAAGTCCGAGAGCGAGACTGAAAAATGAGGCGGGCAACAAAAAAGGCAATTATTAGAACGTGACTTTCATGGCAGACGGTGAGAGAACTGGGATGGGAAGTGATGGGGAATGAGCGTAGCAAGACCAAGAACTACACTATAAGGCGAGACTGTGAACTGTGGAGAGTTACGAGTCATATAGATAGACAGATAGGTGGACTATGACAGGTATGGAAGAATTTAGCCCTTTCACAACAATTGGTCCTTTAGCTGGTTATAATAAGCTGATGGTTGCCTCAGTGTCTTCAAGAAAGGCATCACTGTAACCCTGTCCTTAACCATGACGTTAAAGGTGGGTCTAATTTAACTTATACATAACGACAGATCTTTCTTGAGACAAATAAAATCGTCTGAAGGCAACAAAACTATATTAAAAACTTACCATAGTGAAGGACTTAACTTTTGCAATATCATCTCTACCCGCCTTACACAGAGGTCACACAGAGAACCAGATTTACTTCCTCATTACAGTCATAGCTGATGTTGGGTCCTGGTGCGAAACAGGGCTTTAAAATACACATTGCGGGAGGTGGAATAAATTTACGAGTATTGGGTTTCAGCTTACGACTCAGCAAGAAACAGGAGAGCCCTCCCCTCCCTCGTCCATTCCCTCCCCTCCCCTCCCTCACTAGCCACACTTCCTCCCCACCAAACTAGACATCCGATACAGGGTCCAATTATATCCTAATTTTTATCACTATTTGGTCGATACATGGGATCGACAATGAACAGACGCTGAGAGGAAAATTCAGTTACTCACTGTATGTGCCAAATCACTATTGCTCGGGCCCAGCTCTTCATACTGCTGCGGTACGTGTCCAAAGATCCAAACAAATGCAGTGGTGCCACATCGCTGACTATGGGTGAAGTTCAGGGAACTTGAGAGTGCGGCCAGCTGTACCTCCCTGCCTGCCTTGTTCTCTGCTTCCTCCCCTGCTTACTTGCCAGCCTGCCTACCTCCCTTCGTGCCTGCCTTTCTCCATCCACCCACCTTACTCTCCCTCTCTCCCTCCCACGCTCCACGCCTACATGCATTTTTCCTGGCTGTTTCTTTATCTGGTTGTTGATACTTTCCTCTTTCCTCTCTCCTGTTAGACCCCCCCCCCTTCCTTCTCTCCCTGCTTACCTCCTTCCCTACCTCCCCGCGTACCTCCCTTACTACCTCCCTGCAACCTTCTTTCTCTCCCCTCTTGTTCCTCCCTTCCACCCTCTTTTACTGGCTGTATCTATCCTCCCTGTCAGCCTCCTCTCCCACTCTTCTCTCCCTGGTTGTCTCCTTACTTGCTTTCTTTTACTTCCTTCCTTTCCTCCATCTCCCTTTCAACGACCCTCTTTCCCTCCCACCTTTTATCTCTCCCTCCTGCCATTCCCTTCTCTTCTCACGATCCCTCCCTCCATGCCTCTCGCTCTTCCACCATCCCTCCTTCCCGCTTACTCCCTCTTCACCTCCATCCTTCCCTCTCTTTCTGGTCCTTTCTTTTCCTTTCCATCTCCCTCCCTGTCTTCCCTGCCTAACTTGCTTTACTATCCTTATCCTTCATCATGTAGAGTTAGATCTCGTAGTCTTAGTCTACTCTGTAACAAACAGCCTCGAAAGGATCATGTCTGTTGCTGTTTGCTTTCCGTTGTACTCCTTTGTACTTTGTACTCCCTCCCTCCTTCCCCCTCCCAGCTCCCTTTCCCTACCATCACCCCTCCTTCCCTCCCTCCCTCCCTCCCTCCCTCCTTTCCCCTCTCTCTCCCTCCCTCCCTTCCCCTCTCCCTCCCTCTCTCCTTTCCCCTCTGCGTCTCTGCCTTTTGCCAGCCTCTCTCCCTGCACAAAACATTTTCTGGCTTCGTTGTCCTAGAGTTTGATCCAACATAGGAACGAAGGGCGGGGCCAGGCTTCACACAGCAGCATGTTTTATTATTATTGTTATTATTATTATTATTATTATTATTATTATTATTATTATACTTACTTACATTAAAGCCTTTGTACAATGATTCTCAAGCTCCTATGACGTACTTTGTTTATCTGTTTATTTATTTATTTTTTTGCAACCTCTTCAGTTCGTATAGCTTCGCACTCAGACTTCTATGACTCACGTATCTTTTTTATTTACAGTGTGTGTGTGTGTGTGTGTGTGTGTGTGTGTGTGTGTGTGTGTGTGTGTGTTTTATTAATTTGTGTGCTTGTGTTTGTGTTCTGGTTTTGGTGTTTCTTGTTTTTTGCTTCTGGGCATACATTTTTTATAATTCTGGAAATGCTTTTGTGTCAGTTTCCGTGTTTGTGTTTTTGCGCCTATTTGTCTTTGCATTTGTTTTGTTTATTTGCGTTGTGGTATAGGTAGGAGGGGGGGCAGGCGTGTGCACCTCTCCCTTCCAGCAATATTCTAATTCATTTGTTTCCCGTCTCTCTAAGCCAGACTGTTTCCATAAATAAATACATCCTGTTTGTTTTAGCCACACGGCATGAATTTGGATGCTCAGGAGTGTGTGTGTGTGGGGGGGGGGGGTTGGCGTGTGCGTGCGTGTGCCTGCGCGCGTGTTTTATCCAGAAGCACGGATTTAACACAAGAGGATTACTGTACGAGTGTATGTGTACGCCTAGAGGGATTACAACGTATTAACAGTTTTAAGCTTCTATAACTCAGAAAAAAAAAATACTCTAGCATTAGATGGATAACACTAGAGTCACGACCATGAAAAGATTTATGGTATTAGTATTAACTCCTCAGATGGGGTTCAGTCATATTGTACAGTAATCTTGCTACCCAAAGTCGAATGGTTTTATATTGGAAGTGTTTAGGAGAGGCCCTGTATCTAACCCCTCCAAATTCATATATCACTATAAGCTGACTAAAATCTTGTGGAAAAGGGACGTTCTCGGGCTGAAAGAATTAACTCTTCGACTCAGAGTTAGGATGACCTGTTAGTGCGAGGAAGGTTGATGGAACTTTCTGTCCCACATGTTCAGTATAGTTGGTCCACTCTGAGCAAATCGTCGCGAGGTAGCAGGAAAAAATATACACGGTCGTCAATAGACCTAGTCCAAATAGGTAAGTCGAGATGGTTTGTAATTCCATTAGCATCAGATATTTTTTCCTACTCTATAAAATCGTATGATGGTAGCAAGAATAAAAGTGAAAAAGGGGGGAGAGTAGCAGGGTAACAAAAAAATCGTGGCATTACTCTTTTTTATATAATCGTCTAGAGTACAATGACTAAATTGAGAGAGAGCGATGCGAGTAGCAGCACAAATGGCGCTGTTACTGTAAGAGTAAAATCGTGTAAAGGTAACAAGAATAGAAATAAGAAAAAGGGGGGGGGGAGTTGAGGGTGGCCGTTTAACAAAAAAAAAAATGTGGTTTTACTCCCGACCCGCTTGGCCCATTTTTGTCAATAAATGGGAAATTGCATGTGAAACCCTCTCTATCCCGTCTACTTTTAACAGACCACTCCCCTCAGCCTTCCCCTCACTCTCCCTTCCCCTTCCCCTGTTCTCTCCCTTCCTCTTACTCCCACTCTATCCCTCCCGTCTTCTACTGTAGTTGACCCTTCCTCTTCCCTTCCCTTCCAGTTTCATTCCTTTCCTTTCTTTGCTCTCCCTCATAGCCATCGCTGACCTCCTCACCCCTCCCATTTTCTTAATTTCCTTCCTCCCATAATTCGACTTACTCCCATCCCTCCTCTCTCCTTCAACAATAGCGCAATGGACGCACTCCTCTTTCCCTCACTCATAATCACTTCATCCCCATCTCTTCCCTCAGTTCCCTTCCCCTCTCTTTCCTCTCATCCCGACCCTTCCCTGACTTACCTTACCTCTCCCCAATCCCCTTAACATTCATTTCTTCTCATTTTTCTCCCCTTTCTACATTCTTCCCTCTTCCATCTTTTATTCCTCCGTCTCCCTTCTCTCTCCCCTCTCCCTTTCCCTCCTCCCTCTCCTCTCTTCGCTACCTTCAGCCCCTCCCTCTCTTCCCTCCTCTCTTTCCTCCCCTCTTCCCTCTCCTCTCCCCTCCTCCTCTCCCCTCATACCGTAACACAAACTTTCCTTCAGTTCGTTCATTCTGTTCTTTACATTCCCTTCCTTCCCTCCCCCTTGCTCCTTTCCCTTCCCTTTCCTTCCCACTTCCCTTCCCTTTCCTTCATTTTCTTCACGATCCTTCTCTCCCGTCCCCTCCTTTTGTCTCCTCTCCCCCTCATCCTGCTTCCACTCTCCCCTCGCCTATCCACACCCTATTCCATTCCCTCTCCCCTCTCACCGTGTCCGACTTTCCCTTCCCGCATTCTCCTCCCCTCCTTACCCACTTCCTTCACTTTCCTTCCTCTGTCCCCTTTGCCTCTCCTCCACTCTCATCACATCTTCTCTGACCTTTCCTATTTTCTTCTCATTTCCTACCCTCCCCATCCCTTCTCTTCTTTTCTCCTCCCTTCGTCTCGGCCTCCTTCCCCTCTCCTCCTTATCCCCCTCCACCCTTCTGTCTCCCTTGCCATATCCCATTGTTCCCTGTCTGTCCTTTCCTTTTTTCTCCCCTTTCTTTCCCCTTCCAATCCTTCCAACACACCCATCCCTTCCTTCTCTCCTCCCTTTTCCCCTCTCTCCCTTCCCCTCGGCCCGTAACGCAATAAACTAAACCGTGTGTGTGTGCTTCCCCTCTTCATCGTTTTCCCAGCACTGTTGTTTAGTTGGACACGGCGGGGCAAGGTTTATGGAGACTGGCGTAGCGGTCATGAAAGCGACACGAGACGACGGATTGGCAGGGCTACACAAGATGCCTTGTTCCTGGGTGTGATGGGCTAGTATATTAATTAGGTTAGGCACTATTCGAGGTGGTATAGTAGGCTTCGTGGTGCCTGTTCCTTTGCAATTTATATTGCATACTACACCTCCCCTTTCTCTTGCTATATATAGTTATAAAATAGAGGTAGTTTTTATTAGAGATGTATAAAAAGGTGGAACAGACAAAATAAATTGCAAGGAAAAAGATGCTGCGGAGCTTCCTATGCCACCTAGAAATGGCTGGTAATACGCTGACTTACGCCAGCCATTCTACGTTCATGCTAAATACTAAAATAATAAAACAAGATGTCACTCCTGAATACCTCAGTAACTATAGGTGTAAAGTTTTGATGAAATTTTCCCCGTATGAAGTGAAGCGTTTGACACTGGACAGAGTGTCAAAGGTATCTCATGAAGCCCGTGAATGTCTGCTTCATTTTATACCTGCCATCTCTGGACGATTTTATTCAGCTTATGAGACTATTCTGAGTGGGTTGAATAACAGCCTTAACAAACCCCATCAATGCAAGAGGTTCCTCCTAAGCTGAATAAAATCGTTTGGCAGCAGCAAGAATATAAATGACGTCTCGCTGATTGAAGTTGACTGACACCACTCCTGTCTAAGTCATGGGGCGAGGTAGGTGATATGAAGGAAAAAAAAAAAAAAAAAAAAAAAAAGGATTGTGACTCCCTGGCCCGTCTTGTCGTGGGTTAAGAAGACTCCCTGACACCTGTTTCTTACTTGTTTATTTTGGCATACAGCTGTTAGATATCCTTCTCTACAATATTAATGCAAAGGATGTCGATATCTGAATGATTTATATAACACAGATGATGTCAGGGTGTAACGTGTATAATAAATAGCTAATGGAAAGGTGCTGGAAAGCCACAAAACCTCACCAGAATACAAACTCGTGACCAAAACTCTCTGGATATATATTGAGGTTGGAGCTGCATTAATGGAGCCACTGCACAGGCCCGATTACTTTGCTTGGCCCTTAAAGAATTTCGTGAAGCACAGAATAAAGCTTCGTGAATCTCGAGGGCCATTACGTCAGTTTTGGTGAATTTCGTGAATGTTGAAAGTTTTAAGTGATTTATTGCATGAACAATAGAACGTTATTTCGTGAAAGTTAAAATTTATATCGTCAACAACAGAATACCGTTTCGTAAAATCTGATATTGAATTGTCGAAAGTTAATGTCGTAAGTGGTTTACTGCATAAACCATACAACTTTATTTTGTTAATATTTACTCGTATATCGTGAATAACAGAATAACTCTGGCCAAATAAGAGACTGCATTTCATGAATGTCCAGCCAGTCAGCGTGAATGCCACCGTAGTATTTCTGTGCAAGGCGTAAACTTAATTCGCGTGAAATGTATCTCACTCCAGCCATGAGGGACACAGGAACCCGGAGCGACTATACGGCCTTCGCAAATTTGCAATGGGAAAATATTTTTTGAGGGCGGATTTCTAAAAATGCATTGTTCGTGTCGCTCCCCGTCATAAAAACTACAGGCGAGCATGAAGCGTGAAAGTGGCTACGGCGCGACGGACGTATACCAACTATTATACATGCAGGAATTTTTAAAACTGGAAATTCACTTAAGCTAACATGCAAAAAATAAAACTCTCTCTCTCTCTCTCTCTCTCTCTCTCTCTCTCTCTCTCTCTAGTCATGAAGTAGTGCCATGTAAAGAATGAATAGCATTTTTTTTTTCTGCCACTGAGTTACGAAAAATAAGCTATAAAAGGACAACAATCTGGGCCAGGTTAGGATGAAAAGGCAGAGTTGTTCCGATCATGAAAGGCATAATTGTTTGGTGGTGGTCCATATAAGCCAGTTAAGTGCTTCCATAACAGCGGTAAAGAGCTAACTGACCTCATTATTACTTTATGTGTAGGGGAAGAGTGATGGACGGCCGGGGACAGGGTTGGGAAGCCATCATATTAAAGCCATTAAAATTTCCCTCTCATCATTTTTCTACACATTAATACGTCTGGTGATAGGCTCAGTGCGATGTCGTTAATCTGCTTAATATGCTGACCTATTTTTCGTTTTATTCTTGTTATTTCAGACAATTTTCTTCAGCTTGAGTTATTATTATTATTTTTTTTTTTTTCGAACGGGAGGGGTCAGAAAGCAGTCTCCATTAGTCCCTTCACCCTAAAACCGGAAATCTTCTGGTTGCAGAAAGAGGGAGAGAGAGAGAGAGAAATGTCATGGAACAGTGGTCGTTAAAACCTAGAATGCGAAGGTGTGAACAAGGTCCATTTTTTTACGATAAATTCTGAAGCATGTGATGATAATAGAGAACATGCGTGACCTCTTTGTATCGTTGCTGACTACGCCGTGTAATGAGGGATGCAGGCTAATCACATCCAGCAGTTACAGATGTTTTGTAAATGGCCTTCAAAAATTAGCGACTTACCCCTTCGCGCACCCAGTTCTTATAAAATGACCGTTTCTTCATTTCCCTTTTTATAAATGAAATACACACCTTTACGTACGTTCACATTTATTATACATATCGGTACTTATGCACACTCCATTCGTTCACCTTCCTTATGAGTTCCTAAATACTCACTATGATAGGCCTTTCTTGTAATGAGTAAAATCATTAGGCGGCAGCAAGAAATAAATTTAAGAATACGTCTTGATAATTTAGGGTTCGAAATCAATGGATTATAATAATAAAAACTGTAATATGTAAAAAGAAGCTAATATAATTTTGTGAATATTACAAAATATAACCAAGATGCTGATATGTAATCTTTAACAATAGCAATACAATGAATATTGCAAAATATACTTGGAGTTATGATGTATAAACTGTAACACAAATTATCTTGTGAATATTGGAAATGGACCTAGATACAACGTGAACTGTATCGGAAATGTGAAATGTACACAGAATTGCTGTTATATGATTATATATGGTGCTGTTTGTTCCTCAGGCAAGCACATCAAGAATTTAAGGTCACAGGTCATTGTTCCCTGAGAGACAAGAGTACGAACTAAAAGAGGTTAGTCCTGGGGTTTCAGTAAAGCCTTAAAACTCGGCATCAGGTAATGGAATTCGCTAGATTACGAAGAAGTGCAAATTCAGCATATTTAGAAATCATGAAGCCGAGCGATCTATGTGAAACTCCACCGAAAGTGCTGGAGCAGGAGTAAAGACTGTGGAAGCAGAAGTGAAAAGGAGAAACTTGGAGGCTTGACTGGTGAGTGAATGCAGAGCGTGGAGCTTTATACTAGGGTACTCTAGTAATGCTGTTCGTAGCTTATTATGTTGTTGTTGTTGTTGTTGTTGATGTTATTGGTGTTGCTGTTGTTGTCGTCGTCGTCTTCGTTATTATACCAACCCCTTGTACAATTCTAGCTTTAATCTTCCGATTTTCTCAGTTGCCCCCAAAGTCCTGTTCATGGGAACAGGTAACAAGTCCTGTTCCAAGAAACAGGTAACGAACTGTGGGCGCCCTCAATGGCCTCTCAGAGAGGTGATGTTGCCCATGCATCTTTGTTGAGTGACGTTTGGATACAAGACCAATAGATGTTCATTGTTGTCTGTGTGGTATTGACGTCCCTTGTATGCTGAGTTGTGTGTGTGTGTGTGTGTGTGTGTGTGTGTGTGTGTGTGTGTGTGTGTGTGTGTGTGTGTGTGTGTGTGTGTGTGTTAAAGAGGAGTGATAGAGGTCGGAGTAGTCTTGAATGTTACTCGTGCTGTTTTGGGGAGTTAATTTCTTTCTGTATATGTCAGGTAGGATGCTGCCCAGATTATGTTTCCTTACCTGCTTAGGAGAGCTGAATGAGTAATCTGTGTGCGGATTTTTTTTTTTTATGTGTGTGCATTATCGTAAGTTTATAGTAGTTTATAGAATTGCTGGCAGTAGTAAGAGAGAGGCTTTTTTTTTTTTTCATTTCAGGCTGGATTTGATGGAACAGGTATGTGGCATTTAATGCTTTTTGTGCACAATAGAAATCCATCTATATTCAGGCTATAAATAGTGGCCAGAGCAATAGTTTTGGTACGTAGGTGACCTATATTTGTGGTCAGTGTGCGTCTTGTCATAGTGCACAAGGCTTTATTTTGTGTAGTCAGTTGTGTTCTGTTGGATGTTTTAGTTGAGAGACAAGCTTGAGAACGAGGTTTTAGAAATATATTGTGGATCATAACAGTGTAAGTAAACGATATGTATATGTTATTACATACACCAACACTATTAAAATTTACGCAAAATCCATGAGGCAAGCGGCACCTTACAAAGCACCCTCCCCACCCACACACACGCGCACTCACGCTCCCACCTACCACGACGCCAGCTACAGCACTGTGAAACCCGATGAGGAAGACACATTTCACCTCTTCACAACCAAGCACTCCCCTCCCTTCACAAGCCGGCGAGGGGGGCAAGAATGGGTCTTGGATTGGAGCTGTAGGGAGGTAGTCAAACTCCTTAATACGTCCATCAGCTTCTCCCGTGTCAACTGCGCTGAGATATCTCAAGATGCTGTTGCCCTTTCACTCTCCCTACTGCGTTGTTTCAAGTCCTCCCCTTCTCCCTTTTTCAGTCCCATCCGTGTCAAGCCAAGTTGTCTCTCCTCCCTTTTCAACCCCATCTGTGTCGCTTCAAGTCGTCCCCCTTTTCAGTATCTCATTTTTCTGTATCTTGTTCTTAGTCATTCCTCTTTCGCTGCTTTAAATCCAATCCCATTCTATCTCTCGCTGCATGTCACCATTTCCATGTCTCTCCCGATGTTGGTTCCACGGGTCCCTCTTACAGGTGCAATAGTCTCCCTATCCTGTTTTTCTATGTCGTTCTTCTTGTCATCTCAACCCCTCATGTCGTTCCAAGGTTTTCCTTATCCATCTCCATCTAGGTTCAAGTCGACCCTCCGTCACTCTGCCCTCCTGCATCTCGTTCCAAGTCGTTCCGTCTGCCTGCATCTCGTTCCAGGTCGTTTCCCCGTCGCCTGCCACCCGCAACCTGAGCGAGGTGGGAGTTAAAAGTGCGACGACCCGAGAAATGTGGAGGGTATTGTGATTTGGAGTGTACCCGCCATACTGTGCTGGGGAGATTGATTGCAGGCTTTCTCAGTAAACCCCCCACCACCCACACTCCTCCAGACACACTCACTCACGCACGCACACACTCACGCACTCACGCGCGCATACACACACACACACACACACACACACACACACACTCACACACACACACACCGCTCGCTGGTGCAGTGGTAATGCTCTCGCTTGCCAACTGGTGGACGGGAGTTCGCGCCTCGCTCAGGTTGCGAAAAGTTTCACTGACGAAGTGGGTGGTTACTGTCCCCCTTGAGCAAGGGGACGGGTGTGTGCGTGTGTGAAGGTCACAGCCTTGCCCTTAGATCGGACTATATGAGCTCTGAGCTCCCTTCCGGGAGGGTAAAAAGCTGACGATCACGACCATCAAGTGATCCTGACCGACCAGGTGAATTACACACACATACACACACACACACACCTTTCCCTCCTTCTCTCCTTTCCTCTCTTCCTCCCCCTCTCCCCTCTCTTTTCCATCTTCCCCTGTCTCCTCTTCTCCTTTCCTCCCCCTCTCCATTCCTTCCACACCTTCATTTTTACTCCTTCCCTTCCCATCACACACACACCCTACCTTCCTCTTCTCCTCACCTTTACCCCCTCTCCTCTCCCCGTTTGTCATTCCCACCCTTCTCCCACACAAGATCCTACCTTACCCTACCCTACCCACTTCCCCTCCACACTCCATTCCTCAGGGTAAAGGATATATGCGTGGGGAGGGAGGGTTCCACGTCCAAAGCGAAACCAGATTCAGGGAGACGAAGAGAGGACACTGTCACGAATCAATTTGCGACATTTCCCTTTTGTGAGAAGCTACGAACTATTAGTGGAAAACTCACTGTGTATCGCTCAGTTAACCGTTTCTCTCTCTATTTCGGGGTATACTTTTCAAAACATTCGTCACTGTTTAAAAGTGACCGATTTAATGCACGTCACTAAGTGCGCTACTGAGCGATACAATTGTTTCTTTATTGTTCGCCTCTGCTTCCCTCAACCGTTAGCCACGCCTTCTTCTGGTGGCTTGTGCATCCTGCCTATACACCATTTGAATTCAGTCTAGTTGTTGCTTTGACGGAGAGAGGTCCTGTGCTCCAGAAGTGCGAGAGAAGAGGTCGCTAGCGCCCAAGCTCCACAGAGTACGGTTTCTCCAAACTCCCACCCCCCGGGTGATACATAGCATTCATCGACCGGTATTTCTTTTTTGTATAATCCTAAGAGCTTAGTTAAGGTGTTTTTCCTAGGCGTAAGTATTTAGCTTTTGTGTGAGTGAGTGAGTGCGTCTCATTGATTTGATTTGAAATGTAACGTTAAATTTATTTTTTGTAATCAATAAATTTAACAGTTCTTTTTCTTGAGCTTAATGTAAAGTAAAATCTTGTTTCATTTCTCCAAATTAAGCTTATTTTCCATATAGCTCCTAGCTTGCATAAACGTTTGCCTTCATAACTGGTACTTAGACCAGTCTTGTTGTATTAACTTAAAATCCGTTGTGCCAGATAGGAGTTAAAGCATCAGCAAGAGCCTGATATTATTATTAGTATTAGTTATTTATTGTCAGGGGTGAAGTAACTTTCTCCAGAGGCTAACAGTACAGTAATTCAGCAATTGTGAGTAATTAGTCTCTGCTGTGTACTGTTGAGAAAGTTTTTAAATTCTCGTTCTTAGAGAATCGTTGCACGATTTAGCAAGACAATCACTGTCCCTGCTCTTTAATATTATTGAATATTGATATCAATTGAATAATATTTAAGCATTTATTTCAAAATTACCTTGATATTATAAAAACCCCGTGACAATTGGCGATCTCATTCCAGGATATTGACTCCTAGCTATAAAGCTATTCACGAGATAGTGCTCACTCGTTCATATTTAGGAATTTATCATTAAAGTTTATAGGCACAAGTTTACTGGTGGTTACCGTTGATTTAGCAAGTGAATTTTTGTTTTATTAATCAATAGAGTACTTAACTCTAGTTTATTCTTGGTAACGCCAGACGATTTTATTCACTCCTGGGAAGTCGCCGTACCCATTGTGTTTATTATTGAGTCTTCCCAGTCATTTACATTTTGATTTATTCTTTGCCAGTTAACTAGATAAGACTGGTCACCACTAACTTGTGTCTGTATTCTTTATTTGTATTATTAGTATTCGTCGCTAAGCAGTCAGTACTCAGTTTCGGTTACTTAGTAAATTGAGCTAGCATCATGGCAGCCAGTGCTTATGTACAGGAAGCCAAAGATATGGGTCTCACTGACCCAGAGAAAATACAGAGTTACGTTCTCTCACGGTTTAATTACGAGCAAGAACGTGAGAAAGAACAGCGCGAATATGAGCGAGAACAGCGTGAACACGAACAAAAACAACGCGAGCTCGAGTTAGAAAAAGAGCGACAACAGCGCGAACACGAGCTAGTACAAGAGCGAGAACAGCGCGAATACGAGCGTGAACAACGAGACAGAGAACGAGAACACGAACATGCCGAGAGAGAAGCACGCAAGAGACATGAACTTGAAGTGCTGAAGCTCAAGCGAGATTCCTTGGCTTCAGACATGTCTGCTGCAGTTGGTCCAAGCTCCACGAGCGTTTCCCCTGCACATGTCCTGGCGACCCCACGCATCAAGCTTCCTTCATATAAGGAAAGTGAGCGAATCGAGCCGTACATAGCTCGTTTTGAGGACATGGCAGACATGTATCAACTGGATGAGGCAGCTAAGCGGCTTCAGTTTCTTAGCCTATTTGAGGGCCCTGCCCTCGATATTCTCCACAGAATTCGTGGAGACAATCTCACATATGAGATGATGAAAGCTGCACTCATTAAGGCGTATGGTCTCACAGTAGACGACGCCAAAGTTCAGTTCATGCGAGCTCGTCTCCAAGACAAGGAGACAGCCGTTCAGTTCCTTGATCGTCTCACAGCTTACTTAAATGAGTGGATGGAGAAAGATGAAACTCCTTCCACGCGTGAGGGGATAATTGACCTTATGCTGCGTACACAGCTAGAGAGGTCGTGGCCTGCTGAGCTCATAGCACAGCTTAAGATCTGCCAGGTGAAAGATGTCAGCCAAATGGCAGAGAAGGCTGACGCATTCTTTACTGCATACGGGTATCAAGCTCGTAAGCAAAACACCTGGAACAGAAAACCTGATAAGTCTGGGAAGCCGTCTCAGACTGAATCCCAGCACCAAGGCCATTCTCAGAATAATGGCCAAGGTCCAAAACCGCAGTGGAAGGACCAGGGGCAAAACACTCAGAAACCTGAGTGGAAGAGGTACAACAAGTACCCTAACCAGCAGCAGTACCAGCCATGCAACCGACCGTCGGGACAAACTTTTCCACCACCAGCTCAAAAGAGGCAGGAAGCGAATACAGCCTTCATTCCTCAGCAGCTGCACGGTGGTCACGTCTCTACCAGTGTGGGTACTTCCCCACAGTTCACTAGTCCCACAGTGACAGTGAACCCCCCTCCACAGATGGCCAATGTTCCATCTCCTTATAATTCTCAAGGCACAATGTTTGCCGCATCAATTCAGCAGCCTCATGAGTGGCTAGCTGCTTCCTCCACAGGCCCTCCCACAGGTGAGAGTACCTTCCTTGTACAGCCAGGGTTTGTGGGAGGCATTCCTGTGAAGGTCCTGAGAGACAATGGTTCCTCAGGTTGCTCTGTCAAGCAGAGTCTAGTTCGGCCTGAGCAGTATACAGGTCGACAGATCCATGCAAGCCTTATTGATGGATCAGTGAGATTGTTCCCTGAGGCATGTATCCAGGTGGCATCTCCATTTTATACTGGTACGACACTTGCAGTTGTCATGCCAGAACCTTTATTTGAACTCATCATTGGAAATATTAATGGAGTCAAGGATAGTTGCTCCGATGATGACGCTACTCAGACTTCAGCTGCTGCGGTAACACGAGTCATGACTGGGGCTCCAGACTGTGTCACCCCAGTGATCATTGAATCGCCGCAAGATCTGATGTGTAGCCAACTTGTTGTACAAGAACAACATTCTGACCCAACACTTGCTGCCGTGTGGAACAAACAAAAGGGTCGAGTGATTAAGTATTCACGGGGAGGTTGAGCCAAGTTCCTTCGCAAACAAGGACGGCTCTACCGTGAGTCACGAACACCCGAGGGCGAGGTTCGACTGCAGTTTGTCGTTCCCGCCAAGTACCGCCTAGCAGTGTTACAATGGGGTCATTGTTCAGCCTCAGGAGGTCACATGGGCAAAAGGAAGACCCAGGGCCGTATCCGAGCTGACTTTTTCTGGCCAGGGATGGGACGAGACATAGATAGTTTTGTCCGTTCCTGCAGTGTGTGCCAAAGTATCACCACTAATCAGGGACATGCCCTTCCTGTGCCATTTGTAACCACACCCGTAATCTCTGAGACAGTTGAGAGACAGGGTAGTGGTGAAGTGGGTGCAGACCTGACGTCTCGCCCATTGGCCCCACAGGACACATTATGTCCAGGGCCTGTACATACATATTATGTACCGTAGGTTAAGGGGGGAGAGAGAACTCCACAGAGGCGACTTGAGGCTATGGAAGACCCAAGTTTGCACAAGGATTCTCAGCTCCCCGATACTAATATAAGTACTGTAGGTTAAGGGGGAAGTGAGAACTCCGCAAAGGCGACTTGAGGCTATGGAAGACCCAAGTTTGCACAAGGATTCTCAGCTCTCCGATACTAATATAAGAACCGTAGGTTAAGGCACAGGTTGAGGACCCGTGTGCAGTTCGAGGCTATGGAAGACCCGAGTTTGCACAAGGATTCTCAACTTGCCGACACTAATCATGTGCTAAAATTAATGGTGACCTCGAGTGTACTTTTCGTAGCATGTACTGATTGCTAGGCAGAGAGAGTAATTGTAACGTAATAAGAATTTTGTCTCATTGACACTTTTGATGCTCCACCTTAATTGGTTTTGCAGGTTCAGCAATGGGTGTAGCAGTTTTGCTGTGCGGGCCAGCTGATCGCACACTGCCGCACACTGCCGCCTCTTCTCCTCTGCCTTCGTCGTCGCCATATTATTTACTGTGTCATTTTACACATAGGTACAGTCACACTACAACTGTCACACCTACACCGTGTATTACATACACCACGCTACACAACAATTAGTTGTCAGTGTAAATGTAGCGAATTTTCGCTCAGTTTGACCTGAGTACAGGATTTTCACCGTCGTCACGGAGTTTTTCCCTCAAGCTTGCTTCTATTAACGTAAATACGAGTTTTTTTCGCTCACTGGCGACTGTGAGTTTCTCCTGTAGCAGGATAGCACACACACCACAGTGTGAATCTTGTGTGACTGAGTTAGGATGTGTACATATATATATATATCCACAAATTTTTTTCCCATAAGGAAAAAATTTAATTTTGTAGGGGCGTAATGTCACGAATCAATTCGCGACATTTCCCTTTTGTGAGAAGCTACGAACTATTAGTGGAAAACTCACTGTGTATCGCTCAGTTAACCGTTTCTCTCTCCATTTCGGGGTATACTTTTCAAAACATTCGTCACTGTTTAAAAGTGACCGATTTAATGCACGTCACTAAGTGCGCTACTGAGCGATACAATTGTTTCTTTATTGTTCGCCTCTGCTTCCCTCATCCGTTAGCCATGCCTTCTTCCGGTGGCTTGTGCGTCCTGCCTATACACCATTTGAATTCAGTCTAGTTGTTGCTTTGACGGAGAGAGGTCCTGTGCTCCAGAAGTGCGAGAGAAGAGGTCGCTAGCGCCCAAGCTCCACAGAGTACGGTTTCTCCAAACTCCCACCCCCTGGGTGATACATAGCATTCATCGACCGGTATTTCTTTTTTGTATAATCCTAAGAGCTTAGTTAAGGTGTTTTTCCTAGGCGTAAGTATTTAGCTTTTGTGTGAGTGAGTGAGTGCGTTTCATTGATTTGATTTGAAATGTAACGTTAAATTTATTTTTTGTAATCAATAAATTTAACAGTTCTTTTTCTTGAGCATAATGTAAAGTAAAATCTTGTTTCATTTCTCCAAATTAAGCTTATTTTCCATATAACTCCTAGCTTGCATAAACGTTTGCCTTCATAAGTGGTACTTAGACCAGTCTTGTTGTATTAACTTAAAATCCGTTGTGCCAGATAGGAGTTAAAGCATCAGCAAGAGCCTGATATTATTATTAGTATTAGTTATTTATTGTCAGGGGTGAAGTAACTTTCTCCAGAGGCTAACAGTACAGTAATTCAGCAATTGTGAGTAATTAGTCTCTGCTGTGTACTGTTGAGAAAGTTTTTAAATTCTCGTTCTTAGAGAATCGTTGCACGATTTAGCAAGACAATCATTGTCCCTGCTCTTTAATATTATTGAATATTAATATCAATTAAATAATATTTAACCATTTTTATTTAAAACACACCGTGATATTCTAAAAACCCCGTGACACACACACACACACACACACACACACACACACAATATCAGGAAGGCTGCAGTTTTTATCCCTATATTTTGCGTTTGGCTGGGAAAGTGGAGCGACAGACAAATGTGCCGTAAGAGACTGCCTTTTTGTGATATGCATAAGCAAGGAAATGGAATGGAATTTTGGCGTTACCTCTGACTCGATTCACTTGAAACGAATATAAAAGTGAGATACAATGATTTGGGATACTCAGAATCGAGCTCCCAAACCGCTTTTCCAGGAACAATATATTTATGGAATGCATTAGTTGAGGTATGTGTTTGTGTATATATGGAAGTGTGTCGGGGTTCCCAGTTGGAGTCTTAGCATCTTTATCTCCTCAGCTTTATGTACTCAGCTTTATGTATATGTATCTCGTGTCTGGATCCTACCCATCTCAACTAAAATTCTTCCTAGAGCACTTCTTCATGACGAAGTTGATATTTTAGTGATAAATCTCTTCTTGAAGCAGGGCATTGAGGATGGAGAGACGGTAATTTTAGGCCAAGTTAAAGTGAAAAGGGCATAGTGTAATGAACAGTAGAGTTGAGTGATGAGCAAGGTTCCTTGTTACCGCACGTGTGAGTGACAGTCTCATGAAGTTTTCAGTGGCTTGTCCTCATTAGCGGATGCCACTCGAGAGCTCTCTCTCTCTCGTTATATTTCGTAGTCATTCTGTTCTTCTCTCTCACTTTCACTTTTCAGGCATTCCTTCCCCCTTCCTCTTACTCTTTCACTTCCTTCCCCCGCGCACGTCACTTACCCCAGCCTGACCCCCTTTCTCTCTCTCTTACTCTTTCTAGTCATTCTAACCTTGTCTACTTTACCACTCACTCACTTACATCTCCTCTTCCAACTTCCCCTCTCTTTCTTCCCCTTCTTCCTCCCTCTCTTACATTCATACCAGCTTTCTTTCAATCTACTGTTTTTCCTCCCCTTCTCCATCACACTCACTTACCTATTCCCTCTCATGGCGCCCACTCTAAACACTTCATTTTCCCTGTGTTTTCATATCTGTCCTCCTTCTCCTTTCTCCCCCTCCCTCTTCTCCTCTTCGCTAGCTTTGTCCCTCTCTCCTACTTCTCATTCCCTCAATTAATTCTTTAAATCTTTTCTCTCTTCACTCCCCCCTTAGCTCCTCTTCTCTTACCTTACGAGTACCTCTTTTACCCCCCTCCTTCCTTTCCTCTCCTCTCCTCGCTCCTCCTCTACGCTTCTCTTCCAATACTCTCCCATCTTTCCTCTTCCTTCCCTCTCCTCTTCTCCCTTCCCCCCCTTTTTTTACCCTTTCCTCATCTCCCTTCCCCTTTCCCTTCCTTACCCTCTCCTCTTCTCCCATCTCTTCCTTCCGTTCTCCTCTTCTCCCCTCCCAGCCTTCCCCCCCACCTCCTCTCCTCTCTCCTTCCCCCTCCCTCCATCCTCCCAGCTTATTACCACCATCGATTCTTCTGTCGTTGTCTCTCGTAAGCGCTTCATGGTTATTCCTAATTACTTTTTTCCGAAGGCTGTGGAGATGAGGAATTATAAGAGAAGGATTTTTTTTTCCTAATGTTATTTTGAGTTTCATTTGTTATTATTGTTGTTACAATAATTGTTGTTGCTGTTATTGTTGTTAATGTTGTTGCTATTGTTATATGTAGTTGCGGTTGTAAAAGCATTAGTGTTAAAATTTTTGATCGGCATCATCATTTTATTATTATTATTATCTCTGGACATTGCTACTCCTCACCCTGCCCTAGGGTGGGAAAGGAGGTCCGAGTGATGATGATGATGATGATCATGATCATGATTTATTATTATTATTATTATTATTATTATTATTATTACTATTATTATTATAATAGGAGGGTTAAGTGTGGCAGGGAGGTTTTGAAAGTGAGTGAGTTGGATAAAAGAGAGAAAAAGATAGAGTATCAGGAGAAATTGAAAGATGAGTGGAACGCAGTGAAAGATCAGGAAAATGGCAGTGTGGAGGAGGAATGGCAGTTGTTTAAGAGTGCTGTGGTGGGGCATGCAGAAGAGGTGTGTGGTGTGAGACGTGTGGGTGGTGGTGTAAGAAAAGGAAGTGAATGGTGGTGCGAGGAAGTAAGTATGGCTATGGCTGAGAAGAGACGTGCATATGAAGTATGGCTGCAGAGGAAGGATGAGGTGTCATATGAGAGGTATAAGGAAAAGAGGAATAGGGCGAGAAGGGCTGTGCGTGATGTTAAAGTGGCAGCAGATGAGAGGTGGGGTAGGCAGTTGACTGAGACTTTTCAACAGAATAAAAAAATGTTCTGGAAAGAGGTGAAAAGCGTGCGAAAGGGAGAGTCTGGGAAGGAAGAGCAAGTAAAAGCAGAGGATGGAAGGATGTTAACAGACATGGATGCAGTAAGGAAGAGATGGGCAGAGTATTTTGAAAAATTGTTAAATGTAGAGGAGGAAAGGGTGGCTGAGATTGTGGCAGATGGAAGGGTGCAAGGAATAAATGTGTTGGGAGAGTTGAATGATTCTTTGATCACGAAGGAGGACGTGGAGAAGGCAGTAAAGGTGATGAAAACAGGGAAAGCTGCAGGTATGGATGGGTGTGCTGTGGAATGCCTAAAGGGTGGTGGAGTGACTATCGTTGACTGGTTAGTAAGATTGTTGAATATGTGCTTTGTGAAAGGTATGGTGCCAATTGACTGGGCACGTGCTTGTGTAGTCCCGTTGTATAAAGGCAAGGGTGATAAGTATAAATGTACTAGCTTTAAGGGTATAAGTCTGTTGTGTGTTGTAGGTAAGGTTTATGGTAGAGTGTTAATTATGAGAGTTAGAGAGGGTACAGAGGTAGTGATTGGTGATGAGTAGTGTGGCTTTAGGTGAGGGAGGGGATGCGTGGATCAGGTGTTTGCTGTGAGACATGTGTGTGAAAAGTATTTAGCAAAAAGCAAGGATGTGTTTTGGGCATTCATGGATTTAGAGAAAGCGTATGATAGAATTGATAGGGAGGCTTTGTGGACTATTTTAAGATTGTATGGACTTGATGGTAGGTTACTAAAAGGGGTCAAAAGTTTTGATGTAAATAGTAGAGCGTGTGTAAGAGTGGGAAATGCTGTGAGTGATTGGTTTCCCGTGAGAGTGGGGCTGCGACAGGGATGTGTGATGTCGATTTGGTTGTTTAATACTTATATGGATGGTGTTGTAAGGGAGGTGAATGCAAGAGTTTTAGGTGGAAGTCTGAGTCTGGTGAATGTTGATGGTGGAGATTGGAATCTGAAGCAGCTGCTGTTTGCAGATGATACTGCAATGGTGGCTGATTCAGAGGAGAGATTGAGATAGTTGGTAGAGAAGTTTGGAACGGTGAGTCAAAGGAGGAAATTGAAAGTAAATGAGAATAAGAGTAAAGTGATGAAGTGTACGAGGTTGGTAGATGGTAGGGGGATGAATATAGTTTTGAATGGCGAATTGCTTGAGGAGGTAGAGTGTTTTAAATATTTAGGGTTACATGTTGCTGTGGATGGAAGAATAGATGCAGAACTGAAGTTTACAATGAATGAAGTAGGAAAGGTGCTGGGAGATGTGAAAAAAGTGTTTAGATGTCGTTCGCTTAGAATGGATGTAAATAGAAGGCTGTATGAGGGTGTTATGGTACCGACTGCGTTATATGGGGCTGAAACATGGAATATGGGTGTAGCAGAGAGGAAAAGTTTGAATGTAATGGAAATGAGGTTGCTGAGGAGTATGTGTGGAGTGAAGCGTATAGATCGAGTGCGAAATGATGAAGTGAGAAAAAGGAGAATTGGGGTTGTTCGAGAGATGGCTGGTAGAGTTGAGCAGAGGGTGTTGCGATGGTTTGGGCATATGGAAAGAATGAATAATGAGCGATTGGTGAAAAAGATAACTAGATCTGATCTGAAAGGTGTAAGGTTGAGAGGAAGACCACGAATAGGATGGATGGACAGTGTGAAGAGAGCGCTGGATGCGAGAGGGATGTCTGTTGAGCAAGGAAGAGTGGCTGTGCGTAACATAAATAAATGGAGAGAAACTGTGAATGAATAAATGATGACGCAGCCCTGAGGGGATATTCTCCTGCATTTGGTCTGATCAGCTAGTCAGGTCAGGTGCGGGTAAGGGGACGGGTCTGTTATGATGTGGCAGGGGTAAACCAGCTCTGCTGTCGGGCCCTGCTGCGAATGTCACTGATTGCACTGCGAAGTTGACCCTTGTGCGGTGTGGTGCTGTGAGGATCTGTCCCTTCTTCCCTCTGGGGCTAAGATGCGAATGAATGTGTTTGAATGGATGAGTAAATGGGGAGTGTGTCGTCCTGTCTCGGCTACCTGTACATCAGTGATGGTAACCCTATACCCAATTTGTGGCACCTGGTGGTTTAGTGGGTAATTAAGGCACTCCAGCTGGATTAAGCCTGTTTAGGTTTATATCCAAGGGTTGGTTGGGGTTCATTGCCCAACACAGGATTCGATGATATACGTATGTATGTATGTATGTATTATTATTATTATTATCATTATTATTATTATTATTGTTATTATTATTTTTATTATCATCAATACTGAGAGGATATAATGTACCAGTAACTATGATTCATGTAAGGTAACCAAAATGCCTCTGAAATACCTGCAGTGCACATAAAACACCAGAGATACATAATAAAGCAACCTGTATACAAATGATGCATGTACGGTAGTAAGCACAGAGAAGAGCAATTTCATCTATAGTAACTTGAATCCATAACAGAGTAATACAAATTCATATAAATTATCTTGAATGGAAAACAGAGAAACTATAATGCGTTATAAAGTGTTTAGAAAGAAAGATTAATAAGTCAGAGAGACAGGATGTCTTGTGAGGAGTTGAGAATCTTCCCAGAATTAAATGGCAACTTGGGAGGTGCTAGCGAAGAATAGGCAACTTTTGTGGGAATAAGTTTGTTTCGAGTTTCTTTGACATGTGAGAGTCGGTACATCAGCGGACACACACACACACACACACACACACACACACACACACACACACACACACACACACACACACACACGCACACACACACACACACACAAGCATAAAATAATCGACACAGCATCCACACCAAGTCACACAATATTATACACACAAAGACTCTAATAACTTCCTCATACACTCACATGCTTTAGACTATATTGCTTCCCGGTATAAGCTCGCTCGGTGAATGTTGGATGCAATCGAACCCCTGGGGTGATGGGAGGACGATTAAACGATCCTTCGCCTTGTGCCTACGCTTTACTGGGGACTCTGAATGTGTGGCTGAGATTTGGGCGTTTGACTGGAGATATTGATTAGCATCTTGACCCCATTGTGCATGAAGCGCAAACTAATTGACATGGAAACAGATACGTATGTACCATGGATACACATGCATATTCACAGTTATATATTCCTTTTGCATTTACACACACACACACACACACACACACACACACACACACACACACACACACACACACAGCTGACAGGAGTGAAGTCAATGGCGTCCATCAGATATCGACAGAAAGCCAGTGTAGCCATGTTGTGTCCTGCCGTTAGTGCGCCCTGCATTTCTCCATCCCTCTGCCACACACGCTGCTTCCAAGACACCCTGCTTCCAAGACACCCTGCTTCCAACACACCCTGCTTTTCTGCACACTGTGACACACACCCCATTTCTGTACCGTGCATTACTCTGCATTTACTTCCGCAAACCACATTGCTTTCTGCGTTCTTCTTTTCGATTACCCCTGCAAGCCACCTTGTTTAATAGCCACCCTGCCACACACCCCTTTTTAAATACCTGTAACACTGCCAGTCACCCTGCTTCCTTCACACCCTGCCAAGTACTTCTACTTTCTACTTGCCCTGAAAACCATTCTGTTATATGCACACCCTGTCCTACACACACCCTACAACACATTTTGCATCATTTATTAAATATCATGAGTTTTGCAAGTCCTGACACACACACACACACACACACACACACACACACACACACACACACACACACACACTTCGTAATCACCGACTTCTGTCACTCGCATCCACTCCTCCACATTCTTACCACATATCATCCACATTTTGCCATCATTTCCACAACCTAACATACCTCCACGCAAAGCCACCATTCTCTCTCAATACCTTTCCGCACATCCCACGAACTCTAATTTGTTATTCTGTTGCATTTACGGTGGTGGATGAAAGCGAGACACAGATAGGCAGGGTGAGAATAATTCACTTTGATGAGAGAGAGAGAGAGAGGAGGGACAAGGCTAGTGGAATTAGTATAGCAGGTGTTACTAAGGGCCCGATCCGTTTCGGCGCTAGTGGCCATCACATAAATGAGCTTGTTCGATACCAGCAGAGAGAGAGAGAGAGAGAGAAATGTGGGGGAAATATATAAGGTACATTGATACAGAGACCACACAAACCTTAGGATCCTCTCGTTCCTCAGCTTCCTTCGACCCAGACACACAGAAACGCTCGATCAATCTCTATCACATTCATACAGCCCTACATTCCTCCACCACGCATTTCTCCACCTGCGACATGACTCATTTTCCTCTACCCTTCCATACACCCCATTCCCTCGTTCATTCTTCCTTCCACTTCCACATTCCTTCTCTCATCCTCTCACTCCAACATTCCTCCACTCTTTCACCTCCACAATCCTCACTCTTCCATACCCACATTCCTCCACTCCCCCATCCCCACATCCCTCAACTTATCCACCTCCACATTCCTCCTCCCACGCCATCAGGGAGATATGAGTTAATCCTCTCTGTTTTTTAAAGTATCCCTCAGTGAGACTGAAAAGGGAAAGAAGGGGGATGAGGAGCGTAGGCTGACTCTCCAGCTAACCTTCCTACGTATGAGGTGAATGGGAAGATCGCTAGATGGATAGATAGATGGATGGATATATAGATAGATGGATGGTTGGATGGATATGTGGATGAATGGTTCGATGGATGGATGGATGAACAGATGGACAGATAGGTGGATGATAGATGAATGGATGGCTAAATGGATGGGTTGATGGATGGATGGATGGATAAATGGATTTATGGATGGATTAATAGAAGGATGGACAGATGGTCAGAGGGACGGATGGATGGATGAAATGATAGATGGATAGACAGACAGGTAGATAGACAAGGAAGCACACTCTGTTGACCAATTAACTTATACGACAGAGTTTTATATATATGCAATTTTTCTATTTTCTTTTTCGTTTGACATTCACCACAAGCTACGCAGGAAATAAAGTTATGTATGATGTATTGCAGATAGATAAGTAGTCATTTGATTTCAGACAGACAAATAGACAAACAGACAAACAGGAAGACAGGGGAGAAATAGATCAATAAAAAATAAATAAGAGATTAAGAAAACTTGAGACAGACAGACAGACATATAGACAGAAAAAACGAAAAACGAGAGAGAGAGAGACAGAGACAGAGAGAGAGAGAGAGAGAGAGGGGGGGGGTAATACCAGCTATCACTTTTTACCTGGCCATCATAAGGCCATTAACACGTGGCACTACTCTCGCCAGGCACCTAATTAAAGGGAAAGGTAATTACTGTGCTTGTTTCACGGTGATTAGTGAAAGGTCAGAATGGAGGTGAAGGGGGAGGGAATGGAGAAGAGGGAGGAAATGGGGATGGAACAGGGGGGAAAGGAAATAGGAGATGGAGGAGGTTGAACGTAGGGGAGGAAAGGGGAGGTGAAGAGAGACAAGGAGTGAAGAAATGGGAAGGGAAGAGGGAATGGGGGAAGCAGCAAGAATGGGTTAGGGAGGGAGAAGGGAATGGGGAAGGAGCGAAAATGATGGGGAGGAGAGGCTGAATGGGGGACACAGGAGAGACCGTTGAAGGCAGGGAATATAGGGGAGGAAGGAGTGGACGGACAGGAAATAATAGGGTAGGGTAGGGAATGCGGGAGGAAGGGAGAAGGAAAAGGATGTTAATGGAGAGGGCATAAGGCAGACTTGGTATCTTTGTTTCTGAAAGAGAGAGAGAGAGAGAGAGAGAGAGAGAGAGAGAGAGAGAGAGAGAGAGATCATATATCTAAAGAAATAATCATGTTCTTGTATTTTTTTTTCCCATCTTCCCAAATTACCTTATCGTGTCATAATTTTCTCTCTCTCTCTCTCTCTCTCTCTCTCTCTCATTCTTGTTGACAATGGACTAGTTTATCTGTGACTCAGTGTCAGTAATAATAATAATAATAATGATAATAATAATAATATAATTACTTTCATTGAGAACTGCTTGGCTCTCAGGGTGATTACAGAATTAAATATTGGATCTGACCGAGTAAATATCAGTCATCCCTGATTGATATTCCACGAAGGCATAATGAGCGACTAATTAAGCTGCTTTTGTTGTTGCTGTTCTTGTCGTCATTGTTGTTGTTGTTGCTATTGTTGTTTTCATGGCGTAGAGCCTGTCTGTTCTGGACGTGTGTTAGTGGTGAAAAAAGGGTGTGTAGGTGGGCGAGTATTTTGCTTGTGTGTGTGTGTGTGTGTGTGTGTGTGTGTGTGTGTGTGTGTGTGTGTGTGTGTGTGTGTGTGGTGAGCTACGTTGTTGTTGCTATCGAAACTCTATCTGGTGTGGTGTTAGTAATGTCAGAGGACGAAAGGCTGCAGGGTGTCGGGAAAGGTCAATTGTGTAGTTGATACTTTTGTGATTGTATTCTGAAGGTTTAACTGTATTTTATTGAGTTTTGTATTCTCTCTGATCCCACAGTATATCAAGAGGTGAAAAGTTGTAGAGTTATTGTTAGATGATTGTGTAGTTGTGTTGCAATTGTGATTGTGTTTTGTAGACTGAACCTATGGTATGATGCTACTAAATTTGCTGTAAATAGCTACATTGTTGGTGCCGTATCTGTATTCCTGCTGTACTTGTGCGTTGTGCCAGTGTACAAGTATTATAGTCTGTTTTCACTTGACGGAACTGAACCACTGCCACAACTTGAATACTTGAGCTTAGTTTTCAAGTTGTGGGTGCAAGAACTTCGATGACTCTTATATATAGTTCCTGATAGGTGTAGTGTAATATCCACCCTCCAGTCTGACTACACTTGGCTATCAGCTCAGCTGAAGGGGTAAGGGATCCTCGTCAGGTTAGAACAAACGCTCTTTTTTCTCTCCTGCATCGTGATGTAATTGTCTTTTGTATTGCCTTTGTGCTGTCCTTGTAGTCAAGCTTTGTGTAGCGTGTCTCTTGTCGTAATTGTCTCTTGTTTTGGCACTGAATCTATGTTGTTCTGTACCAGAGTACTGTGTTCCTGTAATAGCTGTGCTGCTTCGTGTTTCTGTTGTAGCTTTCATGTACAAGTTTTAATGAGTTACTGAATTACCACTATATCTGCATCCCTGCTGTAACACTGCATATTGTTTATCTACACTAATATTATACTGTGTTGCTGAGTCGGTGGAAGGGTGACCTTAGACCAAATGAACCCAAGACTGAAGGCCGGTTGGAGCAGGGAACAGTTTAAGGATTTGAATTTCGTTAGTGTAGACTCTACCGATCTACTTAAAGTCCTGCCGTCATGCAAAGACACCCCATCTAATACCAGTGACCCAGTCCTGAATGAGACACCCCTAGCATGTATCCAGTATGGACGGTGGATGTTAGCGCAGAAATAGTAACATGTGGAGATGTAGGTCGGAGGACACATAAAAAGAGAATAATGTATCATATATTTCCAGAATTATCCGTGTATGGTCATCGTTCCTGTGTCCTCACTCTATCCAAATATTGTATATCATGTGTCTAAGCTACTTATATCATACGATGCAGTTGTATCGTGCCTCCTATAATCACACACACACACACACACACACACACACACACACACACACACACACACACACACACTCTTTACATGATATCTACTCTCCTTTCTTCTATCCCCTCTCCTTGTGTGTGCGTGTGTGTGTGTGTGTGTGTGTTAAATTAGTAATGCTGCTAACACCACTGAAAACTCGCTGCTCGGGTGTCTGACTCTGAGCAGAGCTGCCTCATGGGAACGACTTGCAGCAAAAAAAAGAAAAAGTAGGCTTGGTGTAAAACTAATTTATATATATATATATATATATATATATATATATATATATATATATATCTATCTATCTATATATATATATATATATATATATATATATATATATATATACAGTATATATATATATATATATATATATATATATATAAATATATATATATATACTTAAACGCGGAGGAAAGAATTATGTATATTAGTTCTACAAATGCGTTTAATTTTCTTTATGAATATGTAAAAAGCTGAAGAAAGCGGGCATCAGCAAGCAAAAACCAATAATGAGTTATGTCTGTTTTTCTGTGTTTTGTTTTCTCGCACGTAGGTCATAAATCCAAGCTACTCTCTAAAGCCCCTGGACGAGTTTTTTTTTTTTTTCTTTTTTTTTGACCGACTCTGGGCATAGGCTTCACAGCCTGCTTTCATGGCCCAGCAGTCCTCCTATGTACCGCACACCTCTAGTGGGAACAATGGTCGGATTGCAGGACCACAATACGTGTGTGCTTATCATGTGATGTGGCGTATGGCTGGTGCGGGGGAGGTGAAGGCTAATTCATGAGGCCACTTGGCTTGACCCGTCACCACAATTACACTATTTTAGTCAATAACAATGAAAATGAAAGAACTGGAAGCCAATTATTCCTGATGTTATTATACGGAATTTAGACATGTTCATAAATAATAACTTGTGTAGTTTTATAAGCACGTTAGTATGCCTACATCGTAGCTGCACTGTGTGCATACCTAACAGAATACCTCCATGGGTGATAGCATGGTACCAAAATGCTGCTCCCTGTTATGGCTACCAGGAATACCATACAAATGACTTATGCTGTGGCAGTATATTCATCTTGGTCAGCACCTTCTGTGCACTACCTGAATTTTGCAATGATCTATCTATCTATATACCTAGGCTGCTTCCCCCAAGGAAAGGGAGGTAGCCGAGACAGGACGACACACTCCCCATTTACTCATCCATTCAAACACATTCATTCACATCTTAGCCCCAGATGGAAGAAGGGACAGATCCTCACAGCACCACACCGCACAAGGGTCAACTGCGCAGTGCAATCAGTGACATTCGCAGCAGGGCCCGACAGCAGAGCTGGTTTACCCCTGCCACATCATAACAGACCCGTCCCCTTACCCGCACCTGACCTACTAGCTGATGAAACCAAATGCTGGAGAATATCCCCCCAGGGCTGCGTCATCATTTATTCATTCACAATATCTCTCCATTTTTTTCTGTCATGCACAGCCACTCTTCCTTGCTCAACAGACATCCCTTTCACATCCAGCGCTCTCTTCACACTGTCCATCCATCCTATTCGTGGTCTCTCTCTCAGCCTTACACCTCTCACATCAGATCTAGTTATCTTTTTCACCAATCGCTCATTATCCATTCTCTCCATATGCCCAATCCATCGCAACACCCTCTGCTCAACTCTGTCAGCCATCTCCCAAACAACTCCAGTTCTCCTTCGCACTTCATCATTTGCGTCACTCCACACATACTCCTCAGACACCTCATCTCAATTACATTCAAACTTTTCCTCTCTGCTACACCCATATTCCATGTTTCAGACCCATATAAAGCAGTCGGTACCACAATACGCTTATACAGCGTTCTCTTTACATCCAGTCTAAGCGAACGACATCTAAACACCTTTTTCATTCCTCCTAGCACCTTTCCTACTTCATTCATTCTAAACTTCACTTCTGCATCTATTCTTCCATCCACAGCAACATGTGACCCTAAAAATTTAAAACACTCTTCCTCCTCAAGCAACTCACCATTTAAAACTATATTCATCCTCCTACCATCTACCAACCTCGTACACACCATCACTTTACTCCTATTTGCAATGAAACAGGAGGATATGTTTACGTGATTATTCTCTCTTTCTAACTGATTCCAATATAGTGATGTGCGACTCTTACATTCGTGGTGGTTTATTTGTTGGTTTATTACATAACCAGATTCATACGATAGTTGCTGGTGAACCTTCCTCCCGAAACCCTTTGCCAAGCTACCCAGAGTGGGAGAGCCTACCCATCCCCTCTCCTTCCTTCACCCCACCTCTAGCCATACCTCCTCCTCACCAAACTAGACACCCGATACAGGGTCCAGTTATATCCTAATGCTTACCGCTATTCAATTGTTACATAGGTTCGAAAATACACAGACGCTGAGAGGAAAATTCCATTACTAACTGTCCATGCCACGTCACTATTACGAGGTCCCAGCACTTCATACTGCTACGTGTCCAAAGATCCCAAAAAATACAGTGGTGCCACATCGCTGACTATGGGTGAAGTTAGGGAACGCGGGAATGCGGCCAACTGTACTTAGACAGGGGAGCAGGGAGGCAGGAAGGAAAGAAGGAAGGAAAGGAGGGAGGGGGGGAAGGAAAGGAGGCAGTCAGGTAGGGAGGGAACGAGGCAAGAAGGCAGGTAGGCAGGGGAAGACAGGGAGGAAGGGAAGCAGGCAGGCAAGGAGAGGTATTTGCTGTAGGCTGGTGTGGGTGTGGGTGTAGGACTGACTGAGGACACCACATACAACACTGTCACTTCAAATTCAGCTCTTCTGCGGTATTATATAATTGTCACGGAGTTTTTAAG
Source organism: Coenobita brevimanus (assembly GCF_032717465.1). NCBI lineage: Eukaryota > Metazoa > Arthropoda > Malacostraca > Decapoda > Coenobitidae > Coenobita > Coenobita brevimanus. The sequence goes on along the minus strand of NC_137027.1, from coordinate 25,521,065 downwards.
ATTATACTGAAGAGCAGGGACAATGAACTGTCTTGCTAAAATCAAGCAATGATTACTTTACGCTTGCTTGCTTCGCTCGATTCCCTAAGAACGAGAATTTATAAACTTTCTCGACAGTACACAGCAGAGACTAATTCCTCACAATTGCTGTTTATTGGTACTGTTAGCCCTCTGGAGAAAGTGACTTCACCCCTGACAATAAATAACTAATACTATTAATGATATCAGGTTCTTGCTGATGCGTTAACTCCTAGAAGGCACAACGGATTTTAAGCTTAATACAACAAGACCGGCCCAAGTACCAGTTTTGAATAGCAATGCGTTTATGCAAGCTAGGAGCTATAACTAAAATAAGCTTAATTATGGAGAAATGAAACACGAGTTTACATTACATTAAGCTCAAAGGAAAAGAACTGTTAAATTTATTGATTACAAAGGAATAAATTTAATGTTACATTTCAAGTGAAATCAAATAAAGAGATCGCACTCACTCACTCACTCAAAAGCTAAATTCTTAAACCTAGGAAAACAACATGCGACGCAGCCAGCCGGCATGTGAGGGAACAGCACCTTAACTAAACTCTTAAGTCTAGGAAAATGAAAAGAAAATACTGGTCAAAGAGTGGACAAAGCGGTGACTGGGTGTCGTTACTGAGGAAGAACACTGCACTCGCTGTCTCTCGCCAATTACAGCTATGGTGGGTACTAGTGTCATAAAAAGACTTTGTAGTTACTTGTAGAGAAGTTATATATATTAGACCTGTGGACGAGCGGTTGTTATACTTGAGTAGCTTTGTATGTAGATAATCTTCTTTCCCATTTGTCATTCAATGACAGGAGAGGTAAAGAATAGTATGGGACTATTTTTATTTGTCTTGGAAATATTAACAAGTCTCTCACACAGAGCGAAGTATAGAGTAGAGTCCCGCTAGCTATCTCCCTGTCTCGCTCTCTCTCTCTCTCTCTCTCTCAAGTTGCTAAGCCTTCCTCCCTACACCCTGCCGATTCTATGGCCTCTCTTCTTCTGAGCTCTCTTTCCTAAATTCTGGTGAAACAGGAGTCGTGTCACGTGTGTTCACTGTGGTTGGAAAGTTCTAGAAGCCTGTGTGTGAGTATGTGTGTATGTGTGTGTATGGTCACAAGGCTTTGTTCTCCTGGTGTATCGCTGACAAACTAACTGCATCATCTCCTGACTGGCTACTTCGTAATCTGTCGTCAGCTTTTCCTCAGTGTAACTTGCAAGATCATTTCCCATTCCCAGGCTCGCATAGAGCTGTCTATTTATCTATCTATCTAGTATGATTTGTAAATATAATATGGACTCATAACATTGCTCGGTCCATGCATCTGAAGGTCCTCCAACAGCAATTATCATTGACACATGCTAATCTATTAGTACGTAATATTGATTATGATATTGTATACATATAATATTTATAGTAAATAGTGATTATTCAGTAATATTACATTTTAAACAAGTTGTATACATATTTGAATAAATGCATTAAAAGTAAATTATTTAACTGTAATACAGTATGTACTTGGGTTATTGTAGTGAAATGCATACATGCAAGAAAAAAAATAGTTTAAAATTAAGATTATGGTAAGAGTTATTGATATTTCATTTAAAGATAATGGTACTGGTATGCCATACATGGGTCATTCTTCTTTGTATTATCTATCTATCTATATATATATATATATATATATATATATATATATATATATATATATATAATTAATACTATATACAAAATATGTACACTTCATTCAGGGGAGTTAACTTGGATGTTAACTCTCCCCCCACTAAATAATGACTCCTAATTAGCAATTCTTGCATGCATTCTGTGCATTGCGAACAGCAGTACTGCAAATACAATGCAGAAGATTATAAAGACAGTAGGTGCTGGGCTATACACATAATATGGGTTGAACATACTCAAACTCAAATCTTCCCAGGGCTTCATTGTTTCATTGATCAGCTGCATAGTTTCAAACTTAGGTGAAGTCAACTTAATACTTGTGCTCATGTTTAAGTCCATATCAGGCAGTGGGTGGAAATGTTTGTGTGTATGATTGAGGATGGCGTAGTGACTGATGGTGGATAAAGTAGACATGGCTGGTGTAAATACCGCACAGTAGTCTGGTGCTATGTATAATCCTGAGGCTGAAGTATGAGATGGTGGTATATCTGGACAGACTATGTAATCTGATGTGTTATGAGTGAAATAAAAAAACTGTGAGTGTCCAATGCGTTGATGGTGTACAAGTTTATCTGGAGCAAAAGTGAAGTTGCAATGATGATGAATATTGTCATTTCTGATGATTGCCATTTCACAAGGGACTGTATCAGTAGGCTGAAACGTGAAAATGTACGCAGGACATGAACAGCATTTAAGGATGTGCGGCACTTTCGTTCAAACGTTAATTCACTTGCGAAAGTGACAGTGTCCCGTCTCTTGGAGACCATGATGAGTTCGGTGTCTGTGTTGATGTTGATGATGACCAAAGTGTTGTTATTTTTATAAGGGAAGGGATGTATTTGGTATACTGTGAACAGGTCTTCAGTTATGAATGGTACATGAACTACTACTGATGTTGGTGTTAGTGTTGCTTCTAAATATGGGTAATATTGCATGAATTCTCTACTGCGGAACAACGGCTTCAATTTATGTTTATGTATGCCTTGACTAACTATCTGACATAGCTCATGAACTGGGAGTAAGTCAATTGTGATCTTGCCATCACCAGCATTCGAAATTCCTTGCATAAGTGCCCTGAAACGATCTCTAGTGTTCTCTAATTGTAGTAGAATCGTGTCAATATGTTCTGTAATGATGGAGAAGTGTTGGAAAAAAGTAACGTTTCCTTCCATTTCATTTATTTTATCTACACTCTCGAGAGCTATGTTTTCTGCTTTTTTCAGATTTTTCACAATTGTTTTCATTGCTGAGTTCTGTCCTGTGATGAATTTATCTTGGTATATTAGTACCTGAGCTATCTTATTAAATTTGTTGTTTATTTCTTTAAGGTCATCCTCTGTAGCCAATCCAAAGATGTTCCCAAGAACTGCGCCACCCAGGTCGAACAAACCGCGCTTTTGGCGAGTACGTGTAATGTTCCTGTCGCTCAGTACCTCCGTTCCATAAGATGGGAGATCTTGGATCATGATGAGCATAGTTGACTTTGCCTGTTCTAGTTTCCATTTCGCTAACTTTACCATTTCATTCACTTCTTTGTGTTATGTGCTTGTGAAACATAATTTCCTATCATGAAGTCCAGAGTTCGCATCGGCGTCGCAAGTCGGTCAAGATAAGTAGGTAATTCATACAAGTAATCTAGACTTATTTCAGTACTCATGACGTCCTTAACGATTGTAGTCGTGGCCGTTGGAGCTATGAGGCATCCTTGTCGTACTATGTGTTGGGGGTCTAAGTGCGCATATCCTCTTGCTATGTAGAGGAAAATCCATAGCATAAGTTCCTTCATCGTAACCTACCGAAAAAAAAAAAAATCTATTAATTTCTTAATATGGTCATGCTATGGTCGATGATAGTGATGATGTGCGTTACGGTTGATTGTTATTTCATTTATAGAAGGAGTTTAAATCGATATTTAATTCTCGTAAATGATGTACTGTAGATTTGATTGGAACAGTTGCACCTATGTTCGATTGTTTGGTATATGACCTTAATTTCTTTTTGTAATCATTGTTGTTTTCTTGCTTGGTTTCTTGAGGTACGTTCGGCTGTTCGGTTGTATCCGATGCTGAATAATTATTGGATAATTCCCTTGAAACTCGTTTTAAATGGTCAATATGAACTTGTTTCTCCTCGCCACTTGAAAGTGACTTAATTAAAACTTTGTTTGCTTTTATGTTAATTACTCTGTATGAGCCCTCAAATTTTGGGGATAATTTATTCTCTCGTATGAATGATACCGTAAACAATATCTCCTAAGTTGGTAGGTGAATCTCTTGCCTTCTTGTTAAATGCCTCCGTCATTTCTTCTTTGGATATCGTTAATTGTTTTTTGACTCTTTTGTGAATGTCCTGGAATTCACGTAAACGGAGTTTAGAGTAATCATCGTAATTGTATATGGGCATACTGTCACCTTCTAGGAGCTCATATGGTAATTTTTTATCTGTTCCATATATAATGAAATGTGGTGTGTCCCCTATGGATTATTCATAGATTCATCAATTGAGGCTTCTAGTCTGGGAATCCAATCATCCCAGCTTGTATAATTTTCAGTGAGGATGTGTCGTAGTACATATAATACTTTCTTATTTTGTCTCTCTACCAACCCATTCGATGCTGGGTGATAGGCTAAAACGTTAACCTTTTTGATGTTGTATTGTTTACATATTTCTTGTAAGATCTCAGAATTAAATTCTCCTCCATCATCACTTATTAGTACCTTTGGGGTAGTAAAGCGACATATTACATTATCTGTTATTGCCTTTGCTACTGTCTCTGCTGTCTTATCTTTAATTGGAGCTAAAATGACATAACGGGAAAAATGATCAGTTGCTACGAATAAGTATAGGTTATTATTGTATGATAATGGCATCTTGAGTAAACCAACAGCGACAACGTCCCATGGTTGATGTGGTACAGGGTAATTACCCATCGGTGCAGGTGTGATTGGGTATCCTTTGTGTTTCGCACATGATTCGCATTTGTCTATATAATTGTTTATATCTTTTCGTAATGAAGGCCAGTAATATAACAGCTGGGCTTGGTTGAATGTCTTATCCTTTCCAGGATGTCCTGCATGTGGGCTGTCGTGTATCGTTCGTAATACTTGGGGTATCATGTCATTAGGTACTACCAACTGGTTAGTATTTCCTTGGCGTTTTGGTTGTTTAGAGTTAATCTTGTATAATGTATTATTGACCATTGTGAATTGTTCGAGTGGAACATGCAGTTTGGGTAATTGTATGTCATCTCCACTTTCTAACTTGTATATAACTTTAGACCATATTGGGTCAAGTCTTTTTGCCTTTGCAATATCCTCGTGGTTTGGGATATTTCCTTTGAGATCTAACGCCGCGACCTGAATTGTGTTCGGGTTCCTAGATAATGCGTCAGCCACTATATTCATTTTACCTTGTATATAATGAATTTGTACATTGTAGTTTTCAACTGTACATTTCCATCTTGCTCTCCTCCCAGAAAGGAGTTTTTCTTTAAACATACCCACCAGTGGTTTATGGTCGGTGAATAAGTGGATTTCGTAACCATATACCAAATCTCGAAACTTTTGTAATGCAAAAACCACTGCAAGTGCCTCTAAGTCTGTAGTGCAATAATTTTTCTCTGCACCTCTTGTTTGTCTGCTGGCCTATGCAATTGGTTGATTTTTTCCTCTTTTATCTTCCTGCATCAGTACAGCCCCTAATCCTTTAAATAATGCGTCTGTACAAATAAGAAATGATTTTGTGTAATCTGGATATGCTAAACAAGGTGCATTTGTTAGTTTAATTTGTAGATTGTTAAATGTCCTTTTTTGTTCTTCTTCCCATTGGAATACAGCATCTTTTTTGAGTAGTTGGAATAGAAGAAAGGCTATATGAGAGAACTGTGGTACGCATGACCTATAGTACCCAGCCAGACCTAAAAATTGTCTAACTTCGTCAGGCGTAGTGGGTTCAGGAAAATCTCTCACTGCCTGTATTTTGTCATCAGTGGTGTGAATACCATCAGAACTTAATTTGTGGCCTAAGAAATTTATTTCCTTAAAGCAAAATTTGCATTTAGAAAGTTTAATTTTTAAACCAGCATCACTAAGCTTTTGTAAGAGTAAGTCTAATTTCCTGAGATGATCCTTAATATTCTTCGTTGCGATTATAATATCGTCAAGATAAACAAATATTCCTTGTCCTAATATTCCGGACAATACGTAATTCATAAGATGCTGGAATGTGCCTGGGGCTGTCCTCAGTCCCATTGGCATTCTTGTATATTGATAATGGCCTCTGTTTGTTGAAAAGGCAGTGTACTTACGTGACTCCTTCGATACCATTGAGGATATCGTTGAGGAAGGACATTGCCGCACACAACCTACTTCCGTGGCGCTCAAATCTTGACTGACTAACTCGTGGGAAAGAAGGGAGCGCTGTGGTCTCATTTCTAATGGCTAGAATGAGCGAAACACGCACAAAACAAATCGCTCAGCGGAAGCGCTAATGTCTCACACAAAGACGATCACCTATGACAGTGAAAAATTTATTTGAAAAGACTCCCGACCGAATGAGCGGTTAACTGAATGATAAACTGGGATTCCACTAGAGTTCGCGGTTTCCCACAAAAGCCAATGTCACTAGCCGACTTGTGACATTACGCCCCATGAAAATCAAATCTTTTCTTCTTCAGAAAAAAGATTTCAATATACATACATATAATTCCTAACTCAGTCACACAAGATTCACACTGTGGTGTGTGTGTGCTATCCTGCTACAGGAGAAAGTTGCAGTCGCCAGTGAGCGAAAAAAAAAACTCGTATTTACGTTAATAGAAGCAAGCTTGAGGGAAAAACTCCGTGACGACAGTGAAAAATCCTGTACTCATGTCAAACTGAGCGAAAAGTTCGCTACATTTACGTTAACAACTAATTGTTATGTAGCGTAATGTATGTAATACATGGTGTAGGTGTGACAGTTGTGGTGTAACTGTACCTACGTGTAAAATCATATAGTACAAATTTATAGTAAATAATGACGACAAGGCAGAAGAGAAGCGGCAGGATGCGACAGGGACAACCAGCTAATCTGCACGGTAATGCTGCACCCACCAGCTGCACCTGCGAAAACAATCGTGGAGCATCAAAGTATCATTTCTCTCTCTCTGCCTAGCAATCAGTACTTGTTACAAAAAGTACACTATTTACATTATTATCCAGGAAACGTAGGCGTGAGGGTTCTTAGCGGGGGAGCTCTAACCTGGCATGCACCTCGCTCAACATGTGGCGCACCCGGCCGGCATGTGAGGGAACAGCACCTTAACAACATCCCATCACCCAGTTTACTGGTTAACTAACTCTACGTTTACGATTAATGACAGGAAGCTGCTAATCGCTACGCAATGTCGGGCTCGAGACGTTCCACAAGGTAATTCATACACAGCCTCAGACTGTCTCTGTAGGGTTCTCAACTTCCCCCCTAACTTATGGTATACACGTATGTACAGGCCCTGGACATACTGTGTCCTGTGGGGCCAATGGGTGAGACGTCAGGTCTGCACCCACTTCACCACTACCCTGTCTCTCAACTGACTCAGAGATTACGGGTGTGGTTACAAACGGCACAGAAGGACTTGTCCCTGATTCGTGTTACATGGACACATATTGCAGGAACGCACAAACCTATCTATGTCTCGTCCCATCCCTGGCCAGAAAAAATCAGCTCAGATATGGCCCTGGGTCTTCCTTTTGCCCTTATGACCTCCTGAGGCTGAACAATGACCCCATTCTAACACTGCTTGGTGGTATTTGGTGGGAACGACAAACTGCAGTCGAACCCCCCCTTCGGGTGTTCGTGACTCATGGTAGAGCCGTCCTTGTTTGCGAAGGAACTTGGCTCGACCTCCCCGTGAATACTTTATCACTCTACCCTTTTGTTTCTTTCGCATGACAGCAAGTGTTGGGTCGGAGTGTTGTTCTTGAACAACACTTTGGCTACACATCAGATCTTGCGGCGATTAAATGGTCACTGGGGTGACACAGTCTGGAGCCTCAGCCATGGCTCGTGTTACTGTAGTCGAAGTCTGAGTAGCATCATCTTTGGTGCAACTATACTTGGCACCAGGAATATTGCCTATGATTAGGTCAAATAAAGGTTCTGGCATGACAACTGCGAGTGTCGTACCAGTATAGAAAGGAGATGCCACCTGGATACGTGCCTCAGGGAACAATATCACTGATCCATCAATAAGGTTAGCATGGATCTGTCGACCTGTGTACTTCTCAAGCCGAACTAAACTCTGCTTGACAGAGCAACCTGAGGACCTTCTCAGGACCTTCACAGGGATGTCTCCCACAAACCCTGGCTGAACAAGGAAGGTACTGTCACCTGTGGGAGGGCCTGTGGAGAAGCAGCCAGCCACTCATGAGGCTGCTGAATAAATGATGCGGCAAACATTGCGCCCTGTGAACTAGATACTTGAGGGGTCGTACTCACTGCCTGTGGAGATGGAACATTGGCCATCTGTGGAGGAGTGTTCACTGTCACTGTTGGACTAGTGAACTGTGGGGGAGTACCCGTACTGGTAGGGACGTGACCACCGTGCTGCTGCTGAGGAATGAAGGCTGCGTTCGCTTCCTGCCTCCTATTCACTTGAGCTGGTGCTGAAAAAGACAGTCCCGAAGGTCGGTTGCGTGGCTGATACTGCTGCTGGTTAGGGTACCTGTTGTACTGCTTCCACTCAGGTTTCTGAGTGTTTTGCCCCTGGTCCTTCCTCTGCGGTTTTGGACCTTGGCCATTATTCTGAGAATGGCCTTGTTGCTGGGGTTCAGTCTGAGACGGTTTCCCAGATTTATCAGGTTTTCTGTTCCAGGTATGCTGCTTGCGAGTTTGATACCCGTATGCAGTGAAATATGCGTCAGCCTTTTTCACCATTTGGCTGGCATCTCCCACCTGACAGATCTTAAGCTGAGCCACAAGTTCAATAGGCCACGACTTTTCCAGCTGCATGTGCAGCATAAGGTCAATTATCCCCTCATGCGTGGAAGGAGTTTCATCTTTCTCCATCCACTCATTTAAGTAAGCAGTAAGCCGGTCAAGAAACTGAACAGCAGTCTCTTTATCCTGTAAACGCGCCCTCATGAACTGACTCTCGGCGTCGTCAACTGTGAGACCGTACGCTTTGACGAGTGCGGCCTTCGTCATCTCATACGTGAGATTGTCTCCACAAATTCTGTGGAGAATATCGAGGGCAGGGCCCTCAAACAGGATAAGAAACTGAAGCTGCTTAGCTGCATCATCAGCTGGTACAGTTGAGCCATGTCTTCAAAACGGGCTATGTATGGCTCGATTCGCTCACCATCTTTGTATGGGGGAAGCTTGATGTGTGGGGTCGCCATAACATGGGCAGGAAGAACGCTCGTGGAGCTTGGTCCAACTGCACCAGATGTGTCTGAAGCCAAGGAATCTCGCTTGAGCTTCAGCATTTAAAATTCATGTTTTTTCACGTGCCTCTCACTCGGCACGTTCGTTTTCTCGTTCTCTCTCGCGTTGTTGTAACTTGTATTGACGTTCTCTCTCTCGTTCCTCACACTGTTCTCGCTCATGTTCTAACTCGAGTTCGCGTTGTTTTTGTTCGTGTTCGCGCTGTTGTAGCTCTTGTTCTAACTCGAGTTCGCGCTGTTTCTGCTCGTGTTCGCGCTGTTCTCGCTCGTATTCGCGCTCCTTTTCGCATTCCTCACTCTGAATTCGATGCTCTTCACGAGGATCACTCTCGCGCTGCTGTTCGTAATTAAACCGAGAGAGGACGAACTCCTTATTTTCGATTGGGTCCGTAAGACCCATATCTTTGGCTTCCTGTACATAGACGCTGGTCGACATGATGCTAACTCAATCTAATAAACTAGCGACTCAGTACTGACTGCGATTTTTTTTTCTTTTTTTTGCAAAGAGAGATGCCAATAATAAAAAATAAAGAATATAGGCACAGGTTAGTGGTGACCAGTTTTATCTAATTAAACTGGTAAAGAAAGAAAATTAAACCAACAACTGACTATGAAAACTATTATGTAAATTAATAAAAATGAATCAATAATCACCAGTAAGGTAGTGCCTATAGACTTTAATGATAAATACATAAATATGAATGAATGAGTATTATCTCGTGAATAGTTTTAGAGCTAGGAGTTAATATCCTGGAATGAGGTCGCCAATTGTCATGGGGTTTTTAAGATTATACTGAAGAGCAGGGACAATGAAATGTCTTGCTAAAATCAAGCAATGATTACTTTAAGCTTGCTTGCTTCGCTCGATTCTCTAAGAACGAGAATTTATAAACTTTCTCAACGGTACACAGCAGAGACTAATTCCTCACAACTGCTGTTTATTGGTACTGTTAGCCTCTGGAGAAAGTTATTTCACCCCTGACAATAAATAACTAATACTATTAATGATATCAGGCTCTTGCTGATGGGTTACCTCCTAGAATAACAACGGATTTTAAGCTTAATACAACAAGACTGGCCCAAATACCAGTTATGAATAGCAATGCGTTTATGCAAGCTAGGAGCTACAGTATAACTAGAATAAGCTTAATTATGGAGAAATGAAACACGAGTTTACATTACATTAAGCTCAAAGGAAAAGAACTGTTAAATTTATTGATTACAAAGGAATAAATCTAATGTTACAGTTCAAGTGAATTCAAATAAAGAGATCGCACTCACTCACTCACTCAAAAGCTAAATTCTTAAATCTAGGAAACAACATGCGGCACAGCCGGCCGGCATGTGAGGGAACAGCACCTTAACTAAACTCTTAAGTCTAGGAAAACGAAAAGAAAATACTGGTCAAAGAGTGGACAAAGCGGTGACTGGGTGTCGTTACTGAGGAAGAACACTGCACTCGCTCTCTCTCGCCAATTACAGTTATGGTGGGAACTAGGTGTCGTTGAGGAAGGACACTGCCACACACAACCTACTTCCGTGGCGCTCAAATCTTGACTGACTAAACTCGTGGGAAAGAAGGGAGCGCTGTGGCCTCATTCCAACGGCTAGAAAGAGCGAAACACGCCCAAAACAAATCGCTCAGCGGAAGCGCTAATGTCTCACACAAAGACGATCACCTATGACAGTGAAAAATTTATTTGAAAAGACTCCCGACCGAATGAGCGGTTAACTGAATGATAAACTGGGATTCCACTAGAGTTCGCGGTTTCCCACAAAAGCCAATGTCACTAGCCGACTCGTGACAATAATTTTATCTATTTTACTTCCTTTATTTGTCTAGCTTTCCATTAATTTCTCTATTATATATTTATCTATCAACCTGTCTATCTATCGATCCATTTGTCTGTCTCTGTCTACTAGTTTGCATATCTGCTTGTCATTGGATGAGGCGACTGAAAAATTGGATGTTAAAGGGAGAAAAACAGACTACAGGTTCACGTAACAAACCGTAAATATCACTCTGGAGAAAAAAAAAATATTATCCAGTATAGCCTGCGATTAAACCTTTATATATATATATATATATATATATATATATATATATATATATATATATATATTCTGATATCCTGTTATGCAAGTGCTCACCCGGAAAACCTTTTTTTTTTTTTTTACTGAAATAATGTCCACTTTTTACTTTAACTTGGACTAAAATTGTTGTCTTCCTATGTTGAATGATGGGTTGAAACAATTGATTAACACTAGAATATACTGCTAGTTACGAAAACGTCGCATAGAAAGAAGTAGAGTTTTTTTTTTTTCTTTTTTTTTTTTTTTTTTTTTGCTACTGAGTTCCGTGACATAACTTGGAAAAGAGTGAAATTCTAGAGTTGCCTTGACCTAGATTTTGTCCTTTGCGCATTGCTTCACCTTGGTGAATGGCAAAAACTGCTACGATTATTCATCCTCTTCCCAGTACTTGTTCGTGACTGGCACCATATTATAGAGCTAATCTACTGTTACAGCTGAGTATTCAAGATGGTGGTTAAGCAATTTTAGGCCAAGTTTAAGCAGAAAGAGTATAGCAGTCTCCCCTTAACTCGAACAAATTCTTCAAGAGGTTGCAAGGGAAAAAAAAACACAAAAAAAAACATTTAAAACGGTGCACACAGGTCAACGCACTTTACCTAACCCAGTAAGAGACTTTGTTCTGAAGACATAAGGATGAAAGGACGAGGCTGTAGACACGCACACAGACTACTCACAATACCTGGCTTTTTCAGAGCAAACAAACACGGTAGGTAGGTAAACTGAGACAAAGGGAGAGAAACTGTAAGGGAGAGGAGGAGGCAGGTAGGTAGGCAGGTAGGTAAGTTGGTAGGAGGATAAAGAGACAGATAAGACGGCAGTGAGTGTGGGTGGCAGGAGGGGAGGAAGGGAGAGAGTAAAGGGAAGTAGGTAGGTAGGTAGGTAGGTGGGTAAGTGGGTAGACAGGTAGGTAGATAGGTAGGGAGAGAGGTAGGCAGGGAATGAGTTAAGTATGGAGGGAGAAAGATAAGTAGGAGGAAGGAAGAGAAATACGTAGTAATATAAAGAAAAATGAAAAGAAGTAGAAAGGGAGAGGAGGGGAAAGGGATGTAGGCCGACATGGACGTAGAAAAAGATGCAGACAGGCACTGAGGGAAAATCAATAAAGGCATAAAGACAGACAAGAAGGCAGGGACTGAGTGAGAAAGGGATGGAAACAGAAGGAAGACAGAGAAGGACACAGGTAATGATGAAGGTGGGCACAGAGAAAGGCAGGCATTAGGAAAAAAGGCAGGCAAGCAACAGAAACTAGAGACAGATATTAAAGGAGAAAAAAAAAAAAAAAGAGAAAGAAAGACAGGCGAGGTGGAAGACAGAATGGCAGACAGGCATAGAAAGAGACTGACAAAGAAAATGTACATGAAGCTGGAAAAAAAACGAAAGAAGGAGACAAAAGTAGAAAGACATTCAGACAGGGAAGGGAAACAGAAAGGAAGACAGGCAGGCAGGCAAGCAAAACGAGACGTAAACAGATAAAGAAAACCAAGCAAGCAACCAGGCAGGCATGCAGACAAAAGAACATAGCGGGAGAAAAGAAGCGAGCAAAGAAAAAACGACAGGAAAGAAGACAGACGCAGAGGGAGAAAAAAACAAAACAAGCAAGACGAAAAGCAGCAGGTATAAAAGAAAAGCAGGCAAGGTAAAAGGCAGACAGAAAAGAAGGCTAAAGGTGCCAGGGTACACAAACAAGACTTTGGACTGTGAAGTGTTTGAGAGAGACTTGAAGCACGCCATTCCTTATTCTTCCCAGACTCACCCCGCATTTTACGCAATTCTTGTGCAAGTATTTTATGTTTGTGAATATTCTTGCCTTGTCTATCACTCTCTTTCTCCCTCCCTCACACACACACACACACACACACACACACACACACACCTTCTTACCCATGTATTCAAAACAGAGTACACAGACCATATAAACAAAGCTGGTATACAGAGCAAAGGTAGTACTCTGGGTATTATGACACCCTGCATATCATCATCATCATCATCATCATCGTCACGACAACCTTATTTACGCCTAGAAAAAGATGGGGCGAGGTAGGATCAAAAGACAAAAGCATTAAAACAGGAGAGCTATCAACAGCATCCCAATGAAATGATCCACGCCATCGTTTCCACACCATTCACTTAAGACCTACTAAAAAAAAAAAAAAAAAAAAAAAAAAAAAGACCGTGACACATTTTCCGTAGTGTTTGTTCTGCTTACTTTGATTCTCCCAGTGTATGTCATTAATATATTTTCAGTATAGATACAGGCCTAGTTTTCATCACCGGCAAGGAGACTCAGGTGTAATGTGCAAAATAAAACGCAGAGGAAAGTTTGTTACATCTCAAAAGCCCATGAGAAATCAGCTCTCTTTGTCAACAGTCTCCATTGCTCCCCTCTACTTCCTCTTCCTCCCTTCACTCACCCGCTTCCTCATCCTCCACTTTTCCCTCCCCTTCTTCACTCGCCCCCTCCTCCTCCACTCATCCCCTCTTCCTCGACATAGCCCTCTCCCTCAACTCTCTTCCACCTTGATTCTTCCAATCCTCCTTCGGTTTCCCCCTTCCTCTCCACTCTCCCTCTCCTTACCCCCTTCCCACTCCACTTCCCTCCCCTATATACGTACAGCAACTCTGATTAGGCCTGAAATTCTCGCGTCGCCCTACACCACAATCTAACCAGGCCTACCCTACCTTACATCCCTTACCTCCTCAACTCTACATAATATTATTCCTGGCTGGGATGAATTTCAGCTGAAGTAACCTTTGAGCGTCGGCCAAACGTGTTTACTTAGGCATCGTGGTAACAAGAAAAATATTTGGCTGGGAAGTGCTAGATGACGGTGTTAGAAAATACACACACACACACACACACACACACACACACACACACCTTAGAGTACGAGGCTTGTCTGATGTGTTGCCTCTTCAACGTGACAAGCTGAAAAGACGTTTGCAAAGTGTCGAGTGGATAATATTTCTTTTTTTTTTCGACCTCATCGTCCGCTCTCTCTCTCTCTCTCTCTCTCTCTCTCTCTCTCTCTCTCTCTCTCTCTCTCTCTCTCTCTCAAGACAAGAATGGGACGCGACATACAGTAAGTGAAGCTGAACCTGAGACGGAAGATGGGGTTAGTGGAAGGAGTGAGGGAAGTGAAGGGGGAGGGGGAGGGGGAAGGGCTGAGATAAGGAAGGGACGAGAGAGAGAGAGAGAGAGAGAGAGAGAATGATGAGGAGCAGTGTCTTGTTTCATCCTTAGGGTAGTAGTGTAAACAAGGAAGTGAGGCATAGGGTAGACATCAAAGACGGTAAGGAGGTTTGGGATTATCATAAGGTGATTGGTTATAGAATTAGATTTATAACAGTGAGGGGGAAGGGTGGAGAGTGGAAGAGAGGAGGGAAATAGGAGGGGAAAGTGGAGGACAGGGGGGGAAATAGGAGGGGAGAGTGAAGGAGAGCAGGGGAAATATGGGAAGAGCAGGAGAAGTGTAAAGATTTTATATGAGCTAGACATCAAAGCAGACCAGGAGGCTTTCGATTTACACAAGTCAGTTGGTTACAGAACTAAAGGGTGGTTATAAAGTCAGGTTCCATTGAGAGATACTGAATTATGTAATGTTGCAGGGTAATAATCATCCATGCTCTATATGGCCACTGTACAAACGTTTCTCCTGGTGACGTAAACGTTCCTGAACATCGTGTTAATGACTGCCTTGATCCTCTCGTCCCCTGTGTGACCTGACTTTTGAACCACCCCTTAGATAAACCCTACAGCTGATTCTGGAGAGTGGAAGAGGAGGCAGAGAGTCAAAGAGGGGAGGGGAGAGTGAAAACGGGGGGGAGGAGAGGAAGGGAGAATGGGGGAGAGTGGGAAAAAATAAAAAGGGGATGCTGGAGAACACGAGGGTTCTGGGTAAGAGAGGACGGTATAGGAACAGTGTAAACATTAAATCTGATAGGGAGGGGACAGAGTGAAAGGGGAGAGAAAGAGAGAAGCGTGAAGGAAAGGAACGATATGGGTGAGGGGGTACGGGAAAAAAAATGTATTACAATTAAATCTGGAAGGGAAGGGGGAGAGAAAAGAAACAATGGAGAGGGAAGTGGAAGAGGGAAGGGGAAAGGGTAATGGAAGGGAGAGGAGGGGAGAGGGGAATGGAAGACGGAACTGGAGAGGGGACTGGAAGAAGGAGGTGGAGAAGTAATTGGAAGGTGTAAGATGATGCATAAAATTCTTACTCTGTGATGCACTGATGAAACACATACGTAAGAAATTACTTAAAAACATAGATACACATATATATGAAATTACTTGGAAAAAACATATACACACAGACGAGTAATTCTTGAAAAAGCAGATGTACACATACATGAGAAATTACTTGGAAAAACAGACATACACATACACAACATATTACCTCGAAAACCGGCCTGCACGCAAATGAGACATTCCTTGGAAAAACAGTCATACACAGGCATGAGAAGCTACTGGAATAGTTTTCAAAAGTTTCGCCCACTGGATCCAAATATAGAAACAGAAAATGAAAACATTCTTTTTTGACTGAGTATACACTGGAGTGGGAGGGATCCGGGAACAGGAGCAGGAAATTAGAAAAGCTGGGAAAACTTTGCCCTTTTACTCTAACCTGACTTAGCATTGCCATCTCTCCATCTTGAATACTGAGCTGTACTAACAGATTAAAACTAGAATGATGCTAGCCACAAAGGATTGCTATGAAAATTATACAGAGCCGCAGTTTTTTTTTTTTTTTTTTTTTTTCTGCCACGCAATAACTTACAAAAACACGAAAAATTGGCCAAGCTAAGGTAGCAGACCAGTGTATTACAAAAGGATGAAAATCTGGGCCAAGTTAAAGTGAAAGAATTATACAAAGCATATTTAATATTACACAAGACCGTAAATCTGGGACATGTCAAGGTGAAAAAACCATAGGAAGTGTTTAATTAAATGGCTCACACACCCATTCACACACTACTAAGCGGATAAAGAATAATGTTTTTTAATTTTCTAACGATATTTACTTCCACATCGGCCTTTTATCGAGAAAGTAGATTGATTTTAACTAGTGGAAGAATCATATAATGCAAACAATTTTCATTTGCATACATAATATCGATGCCAAAAATTCCTAATACTGAATTCCTGATGGGAGGGGAGTGATTTGTATATATGTAGAACAAGGAAGTGAGTCATGCATCGAAATACAACGCTACACACACACACACACACACACACACACACGCACGCACGTACAGTTTCGCGATTCATTCATTACGCCGCTTCCTGTAAGCGATCATACTCCGTCAGGTATATTCACGCTAACATGCACTCTGTGTGTGTGTGTGTGTGTGTGTGTGTGTGTGTGTGTGTGTGTGTGTGTGTGTGTGTGTGTTTATTTTTTATCGCTTTGCATGCATATAGTATGGATGTATGTATTTGTGTGTATGTGACTGTCTCTATCAATCTCTCTGCATGCACCTATCTATCTATTATCTATTTTTCCATCAATTTATCAGTCTGATACACAATGCACAAAGCTGGGACAAATAAAAACAATAATTCAAATATAGATACTTCACCACAAAATCACAATACACTTATACAGTACCCAAATTTTCAACATACTTCCCTACTTCTAGAAATTCACAGACAAGACAAATTCTCTCTCAGTTCCATGGGGACCAAAAACAATGGCACTTATGATATTTGTTTATCCCGTTCAATATTTTCTGCTGTGTTGGTTGACAGGACCAATATCGTCTCGAGTATTTGACCTCCTGCCTCTTTGTGTGTGTGTGTGTGTGTTCTTACCTTACCTAATTATTCTTACCTAATTGTATCTTTACAGGAATGAGTCAAGCTCGTACTGTCCCGTGTCTTAAACCATATTTATCGTACATATCCTTAAATTTGCGAATTGTTTTGGCACACACTATTTCATTTGGTAGTGCATTCCATTGATCAATTGCTCTGTTTGGGAAGCTGAATTTCCTTACGTCTTTATCACCTCTCTTCTTATGCAGTTTTTTGCAGTGTCCTCTTGCTGATGCTTCTCCATATGTTAAGTAATCATTTATGTCTATTTTCTCCTTTCCTGATATGCACTTATATAGCATTATCATGTCACCTCTTTTCCTTCTCTCCTGTAGCGTTGGTAGTTCCAGTTTATTTAGTCTTTCTTCGTAGCTTAGGTCCCTTAAGCTTGGTATCCATCTTGTAGCAGCCCTTTGAACTTTTTCAATCTTGTCTATATGCTTTTTGAGATGAGGACTCCAGATTACTGATGCATATTCCAGGGTTGGTCTAATGAATGATGTTATTATCCTTCTTAGCATGTCTTCATTTATGTATGTGAATGCTGTTCTCATAATTGCAAGCAGTGTATACATGTTCTGTACCTTCTCGCTGATGTGGTCAGCCGGATATAGTCTGTTATTGATAATCACACCTAGGTCTTTCTCTCTTTCTGATGTGCATAGGGTTTTATTTCCTAACTTATAATCCCAATCAGGTCTTTTTCCACTTTTACCAAACTTGATTACATGACACTTATCCACACTGAATTCCATTTGCCATGTACTACTCTATTCATGAAATTTATTTAATTCTTCTTGTAGCTCTTTACAAGAGTCTGTGTTAGTAATTCTCCTTTGTATTTTTGCATCATCTGCAAACATATTCAGATAGCTCTCATTTCCAGTGTTACTGTTTATATCATTTATATACACTAAAAACATGATTGGTGCCAGCACTGAACCCTGTGGTACTCCACTAGTCACTTCTTTCCATGATGAGTAGTTTCCTCTTAGTACTGTCCTCATTTCTCTTTTTATGAGAAAGTCTTGCATCCAACAAAACAGTTTGCCTCGAATTCCTCCTTGATGGTACAGTTTCCATAAAAGTCTTTGGTGTGGTACTGTGTCAAAAGTTTTCTTGAAATCTAAATAAATACTGTCCACCCATCCTTCCCTTTCCTGTATTGTGTTTGTTACTCTGTCATAGTAGCTCAACAGATTAGTAACACATGATTTTCCTTTTCTGAAACCAAACTGTCTTTCTGTTATCATACTGTGTTCTTGTAGATGATTTACCCAAGCTTTTCTTATAAGTTTTTCTAATACCTTGCTTACAACACTGGTCAGTGATACTGGTCGGTAGTTAAGTGGATTTTGTCCATTTCCTTTCTTGAATAAGGGGACAATATTTGCTTTTTTCCAAATATCAGGCAGTTTACCTTGACTCAAGGATTTCTTCAAAATTAAAAGTAATGGTTTACTTAACTCCTTTGCACATTCTCGTAATACCCAACATGAAATTTCATCAGGACCACTTGCTTTTCCTCTGTCTAATCTACTTAACTCCTCCTGTAAAACTTTTTCTGCTATTTGTATATCTGGTAGTATGTGTGGACATGCGTGTTCCACATATTCCCTCTCAAAATTTTTTTCTTCTGTAAAAATCAATTGGAAATTCTTATTTAGTGCTTCACAAATATCTTTCTCTTGTGTATAAGTGATTCCCTCGTCCGTAATGGATTGTATTATATCTTTTACTTTGGTTTTGCTTGAGATAGCTGTAAAACAGCTTTGGTTGATCACTACTTTTATTTATTATATCCTTCTCAAACTGTTTTTGGGCTTCCCTCCTTATTCTTGTATAGTCGTTTCTTGCCTGTTTGTAATTATTATACGCCCTTTCACTATTGTGTCTTCTGTATCTATTCCACAACAAATCTCTTCTTTCTTTTGATTTTTTACATTCTGTATTGAACCATTTCTGTATTTTCTTATCTGCTTCTTTGTGCTGTGGGATGTACTTCTGGACTCCTATTTCATAAAATTCACAATTTTTTTTATATACAGCATTTAAATCTTGTCCTCTAAGCTCATTTTCCCAATCAACTTCTAAGAAATACTTCTTAGGTCTTGATAATTTCCCTTTTTATAGTTTAGGCTCTTTTTGTAACTGTCACTGCTGTTTACTATGTCATATGCTATCATGAAGTTAAAATTTAGTACTGCATGATCGCTTTTGCCGAGTGGAGGGTGATATATTAAACTGTCAATATCATTTTCTTGCCTAGTAAATATTAGATCTAGCACTGAAGGTACATCAAGTCCTCTTTTTCTGGTGGTTTTCCTCACATGTTGCGTTAAGAAAAACTCTTGTACGAGATCCAGGAGCTTTTGGTCCCAACAGCTTTCTTGGCTATTTATATCTAGAGTATTCCAATTTATATTTGTATTGAAGTCCCCAGTTAGTATAATTCTTTCCGATTTCTCTTCCATTTTATGTAGTAATGATCTTATACCTTGAATTGTACTCTCTGCCAGGTCCTCATATTCGTTTCTTTCCCATGTGTTTGATCTGGGTGGCATGTACAAATTGGCTACAATTACTTTACCTTCAGATGTGTCCATCTCTACGGCAATCAGTTCTACTTGTGATGGTATATCTAGTTTTATTTCCTTGACTTTTAGATTTTTCTTAGTTGATATTATAATTCCTCCTCCTTTTTTTAAATTTCTGTCTCTTCTCCATATATTGTATTCCTCTAAGTTTAGTATGTCATTGGATATCCTTGGTGTTAATTTTGTTTCAGTTAGGCATATTATTTGTGGTTCATTTTCTCTGACATAATCATTCATCTCTAGTAATTTAGATACCATTCCATCCACATTTGAGTACATCAACTTTATCATCTTGTTTATATACTTGTCATGACATGGTTCTACTACCTTCCTCCTTTTTCTTCCATCCTGTTTGTGTATCACTTTCGTACCTGCAATCCTATTACTTTGTAAAAAAATTTCTTCTTCTCCTCTTCTGATCTTCCCTAATTTTGTGTGTGTGTGTGTTTGTGTGTGTGTAAATGCTGTTGTTATTGGAGTGAGACAGAGAGAGAAAGGGAATACTTCATGTTTCTAAGTTGTTGTTGACGGTGATGATGATGATGATGATGATGACAGTCTTTTAATGACGATAATGAAGATGATAATTATGGAGGCTTTTTGATGATGATGATGATGACTACTGTTAATCATGGGAAACAAACACCAGGCTTTCCCAGTACCGTAAATAATGTCCAAACTGAAATATAATGTTAGACCAAACGATTATACCTGTGCCCCCCAAAACCCACATCTCCCTCAAAACACACAAACGAAGCCAACATGGAAGGAGGCACAAGGCTAATTGGATTCGCGATGCATTCCTTTCCATGCTATGGCCTCTTACCACCCAAATGTAGCGCCAGTCTGACCAACCTGAAAGGATACTAATACCACGTTCGATTCTTCCATAAATTAAAGAAAGGCGGTTTACATGAGCAGATACTGAATAATATCTGAATCAACAATAGTAAATGTATTAAATACTTGCTTCAGTTATATCGGTAGTCCAAAAATATTTCATCATCATCACCATCATCATCTAGTCACAAATGGAGTACGAATATCTAAAGGAATCTATGGATCTTGATCTATTTAGGGACATGAGTCAAAGGAAACAAAGACCTGTCCCTACCCTCAAGTACAACACTGCCGATGGGTGGTTCGTTTGCTATTGCCTTGTCATTACCCTGGTCACGACTCTCCTAATCTAACCTTACCTAATCTATATATTCATGTGTTACGACAGTAGGGTCTTTCATTCCCATCCCTAAAGAAATAATGAGTAGGTTTTTCAGTTGATTTAATTATCTCAATTTCTGGACGAGGAAGAGGCACACATCCTTCTTTTTACTGCCCATGAACAACTAAATGTGAGCTTGTACCCCTCGTTGCCAAAGACCCAGCCAAGCATAACACTGGCGCCTTCACTCTCATTTTCCGCCTTCAATCTGACCTTTACCATGGACACAAAAATACCCTCGAACTTTATCCTCTTGACATGGCTTCAATTAAAGTAGAATTTCGTTGCTGGTGCAGCAGGCTCCCTTGCCCCTATTCTGCTGCGATTTATTTTGCATTCTCCACCTTGACTTTCTCTTAATTTTGTCATGGATACAATAACGCCCCAAATTCTATCCTCTTAGTACGGCTTCACGTTGGAACGAATTTTCGTTGTTGGATACGGAGGCTTCCTAGCGCCTCTTTTGCTGCGATTTGTATTACGTACTGCCAGTTAATCGCTGAATAAAACAATGTGATAACAGCAAGAACGAACAAACATTGAACAGAAACGCTTTTACCATCAGCAGTATCTAATTGTTACAGACATATCAGTCGAACTACTTATTTCTGTGCTCACATTTTTAAATATATATATATAAATATTTTGTATTTCTATCTGCAGCGCCCTTTCTTCCTCGCGTCCCTCCGTCCCTCACTAACCCTCTATTAGATAATTAATAAACATCTGCATCAGACAGACCTGACACCAAATACTGCGTAAACTGGACATTCCAGTCCATCTGCTTATTAATTTCCACAGTATGGCCCAGTCCTTACCTTTTATTTTTTTTCTTAACTGCTTTCTTGAGTGTTCTTACTTCCTCACTCCGGTCTCTTTATTATTTTTTTTTACTGCTGTGTCCTCACCTCCTCACAACTTTCCGTCCTTCGCTCTCTCTTTTTTTTTTTTCGTTTTGTTTTATTTTCTACTGCTTTCTTCTACTTGGCCACTTTCTTCCTTCCTCATGTCCCTCACAGACGCTGCTACGGAAGTTAACCCAAGACGTCCCATCGACGAATGGATACGTTGCAACATTTTGCATTTGCCAGTTCTGACGACGTACTGATACATTGTGCAATTGCAAGGTTCATAATTTGCACAATTTTCAATTTTCGTGCGTGATTTTTCGTACGTATACAGGGGACACCTTCCTCTATTCCTCTACAAGATGCCAAGCAGGGACAATGCCTTATACCGCATAACCTCCCCCCCCTGCACGCCATTGTCTCGGCAATTCACCTGTTACCAGTGACCTGGTCAATAAAGACATTCAGGGCCAGAGTGATTCCCCAATCGATGACAATGTGGAGGACAAAGTTTACATTGCATTAGAGGAAGAAACAGTCAGAAATGATGAGCAGGTAATTTGGCAAAAAAAGGTCAGGTATGGTGATGAGTTAGTGAGTGAAACAATGCTTATAATGCCTACATTACTGTTTGGAAACTAATATACTCTCGTTCCACATATAAATTCGTACCAAGTAAATAAATAAATACCGTTTATGAGTGGTGTGAAATAGTTACCCTCCCGTAGAACTCGTTTTCTTTGGTGCCAGCCTGTTAGAAAACTCAGTAAGGAAAGGAGGTACTGCTACCTGGATTGAGTATTTTAAACCTCAGGTGAGCAATTTCTCTATGAATTTTCGATGTTTCTCACCAAAAGCGGATGTTTGAGCCAAAAAAAAATGTTTGAAAATACCTCGGGATTGGGGGGTGTCGGAGGTACGAAATAGCTTGGGACTTGACGGGTTAATAAACTGGTATATTGAGCAGAATTTGAGGGCCAAATACTGCGTCTGCTGGAGATCAAAGGTGCTGCAGCCGCCCCACTAATGACGTTACTCCACAAACACCAAAGGATACAATGCCAAAAAATTTTCCCTCCACACTTTTGCCCGCTGAGTTGGAATGGCGGTGGTGTGGCAAAGGGATTTTTTTTTTTTTAAGATCACGGGCGGGTGTTGCTTGTGTGGTGGGTATGTAACGACGTGTAAGAGATGTTAATTTTACATAATTTTGTAGCTTTTCTGAATGGGATATAAGGTTTGATGATGATGATGATGATGATGATAATGACGATGATGCTGTGTCATGATTTTCTGGCAAGAGGTAGATGTTCATTTGAATTTAGTTATGTTTCTAATGAGAAAATTGTGACGAGACGACGACGACGACGACGACAATAATGATTTTCGTGGTGATGATGATGATGATATATTTCTGAAGGTATTCATTTCCACTTAGCTACATTTTTGGATACTAATTTTCATTGAGCAACACCAAAGGAAACACTGGCCAAAAACTTCCCCAAAGTTTTTGCCCATTAGGACGGAACGGCGGTGCTGGCGGAAACATTTTTTTCTTTTCTTTTCTTTTTAGCATCAGCTGCAAAAGTTGTTGGTTTTGTGGATACGTAACCAGAGTCTTTGCGACATTTCTCGAGGAATTCTTACTTCTTTGTTTCCAGTAATCGTTAATTAATCCATATTTTTAAAGGGTTTTGGTTTTTATTTAATTTTCAAGACAATATTATCTATCTATCTATCTATATACTCTATATATATATATATATATATATATATATATATATATATATATATATATATATACCAAATAGTAGAATTAGAGAAATAACGGGAGTGCAGCCGGTCGATGAATATGTTAGGTTCTCACGATGGAAGTGGCTAGGACATGTGTATAGGAGACAGGGAATAGTACGAGGTACACCAGGGTGGGTGGCACTTGGTAGGAGAGGTAGAGGAAGGCCAAAAGAGACGTGGGTGAGGACAATGAGACGGGAAGCTGGAGATGAGTTTTGGGGAGAGCTTGAGGAGTTAGCACAAGATAGGATGTGGTGGTGTGAGTTCATCGAGGCCCTATGCATCCCCGAGGGTGCCACAGGAAATGATATATATATATATATATATATATATATATATATATATATATATATATATATATATCACTATCTATCACTCAGGGTTATTTCAACTGAGGAACTTCGCAGGAAGCATTGCCCAATATTTAGCTCTATCTTTTTTGCTCATATGGGCAGAACAGTGTGGCAGGGATTTTTTTTATTAGGTCGAAGCATCTGGACGCACGCACGCACACACACACACACACACACACACACACACACACACACACACACACAAATGCACCTCCCCCCAACGCACACACACATACACCCATCCACCTCCCCCATCCCCAACACACTTTCTGTCTTTCCACAAGCCTTGCCCGTTCCTCAAACTTACACAGAAGCGATTGGACCTGAACTGGTGGCAACTGTGGGGAACTAATGCTGAGGTTTGTGAAGACGTAGTGGGCGGTGAGTGGGTTGGTGGGTGGGTGTGCTTGGCGGCTCTTGGTAGTAAAGTCACGTCCTTTCCCTTGTTGGACCGTGGGGTCAACTGTGGTACCAAGTTGTAATTATCTCGCCTTTTTTACCACCTGGGTTTAGTTTCTTTCCTCCAAGTTTTAGTTTGTACAGACGCTTTGTTTTCACTTCATGGAAAAGGGCCACTCCAACAACCAGATACGAAGTCAGGGTTGCTCAAATTAACTTACGTTGTAGGAATAAGTCGTCTTGGTTATTTATCAAGAGACCCTTCAAATATGATTACACTTGGCCTGAGCTGATAGGGGTTAGGGACTTCTGAGTAAATGAGCTTATTTGTATCATTAGCATCATCATTCTTATTCTGCCGCTAAACCGCCTCCTTCTTTAGAATCTGCTACCATTTTCATATGACACTGATCTAATCTCCCTTTACTCGCTGTGAAATTTGGGCCAGAAAATGTCTTCCTTACCAGTTATGTCTTCACTATCCTCCTCCAACTCCTCCTCCTCCTTATCATCATCATCATCATACCTCGAAAACTTTTTTTCTCACATTCCATCACTAATACAAGCTTCCATTAAATCCCCTGTGTTTTGAGAAGCTATATATTCCAGTCAATTTTACATAAAGAATGCCATTACAAGCTTCTATTAACTCCACCTCTCAAGCACCTACATTTTATCAGGTAATTATTTCCTACAAATGCCTTTTCCACCCTCAATTACACCCAGCCACCTACATCATCGTCTAATGGCCTCATAGCACCCTGTCACACTGGCTAACTTTAAGGGCAACCTCGAAACTTGGGCAGAAAATCAGCTGAAATCGCGGACCTGCTGTCACACACGGACCCTGCGATCGTCGGCATTTGTTGTGAACCTTACCGACAAAAATGGCTGATCGCTTAAGACGGCGAAGTGAGGCAACTGGCTCTCTGTTATTGCTAATTTGGAGCAGAACACGGTCAGGGAGAGGGGAAGACGCCTGCGGAGGACATGCTATACACTTTTCATCTTACCTTGTCCAAGATTTTCGTCTTATTGCAACTTAAGTTCAGGTAGCTCAATGGCAGAAATTTTGCGGTAAATTTCATGCATTTTAATGACAGAAGAAGGCAATACTGACTTTTACATCCTTTACGTAGCACTGCTTCGTTACCATCATCATAATGTGTTAATCTATGGTTACAAAAGCATTCCAGATGAAGGGATGACAATTATAGTTCAAGTAAAATTGAAGAGAAAATAGCCGGCTTCATCTTATAACAGACGTATTCTAGGTGGCACAGGAGGTTTCATGGCATCCTTTCCTTTGCGATTTAATTTCAAACAGCACCTTAGCTTTCTCTTACAAATATATGTTTATATATTTCATCGATGCAGTTGGTATTACGAAAGTACAAGAGGATACTGAGATGTAATGTGGACAATAAATCCCTAACGATGAGCAGAACCCTTTAGAATACGAGCCAACAATTTCGAGTAACCCACCAAAAAACGTATCGCACCCTTGACAGCACTTAGCATTGTGTAACACAGGACAAAAAAATGTATTTCATGAGTCAGTTTGTGATGTAATTCATTTTTTTTTTTTTTAAGGCAGACGACGCAGTGAATTAGCAGACTTAAACTGGTGTCTGGCTATCAACCATTAAGTACCTAAAAGGAAAACGAAAAAAAAAAAAACTATTAGAGTCCACAGTCATTTGAAACTTTCCAGCGTCCCCATCTTCCTTAATCCTTTGAGTGGTGGGGATTTCCTGTAACTATACTCCGTTTTTTTTATTGAGGCGAAGATGCGCTTGACATGTTGATGATGTTTGGGTGAATGCAACATGTCCAAAAAATATTTACTAACCCAAATTTCCCCCTCAGATATTTGTTGTCAGTTAACATTGCTAGACTATGAAGTAATGTTGCATTCAACCAATAATCACCAATCTGTCAAGTGCATCTTCGCCTCGATTAAAAAAAAAAAAAAAAAAAAAAAAACGAGTAGTTTCCAGCATCGGTAGCGCCTTCCAGTACCTTGTCTCTCACATTTGCTACACTTTCCAGCTCTAACTACCACACTTTCCAGCTCTTAACACCTTACAAAGTACCACCTGCAGTACGTACTCTGTCAGCAATATCCTCTTACGACCACAAATCAGGCTCAGCAGTTCGTAAATACCCATTTAACGTAGTATAGCGACCTCCAGCTGACCCATTGTTATTACACCAGTTTCTCAAGAGCTGGGTGGAATAGTGGAATATCAGGGGAACTTTTCATGTCCCCGAATGTACAAGAATGGTCAGTTTTTATCCCTTTCATTTGAAGGTACGAACACTAACATTTAGGACTGTTTTGGTCAAGCTTGTTCTACCATAAGCTGAATAATATTGTCGAAATAGAAAGAAAAAAGTACGTCCTTCTAGTGACCCATCTCCAGTTACAAAAATCTAGCTGAAACTATGTAAAACTGCAAGACGAGAGAGAGAGAGAGAGAGAGAGAGAGAGAGAGAGAGAGAGAGAGACGGATGTATTTTACTTATGAGACGTTAATGCTATATCTAACCCCTCCATTTGTAAATATTCCAAACTGATTGTAGTACTTGAGGAGATGCAGAATACAATATACACAATTCGAAAAATCAATCTTACGCAAATTAGGAAAAAAAAAAATTCCAGCCCGAGGACAAAATGTTGGTGACGAGGTTAAGGCTACATTTAATCTCTGTCAAAAAAATCTTTATTAATATCATCCGGAGATGGCATGGAATAAAATAAAAAATTATCTAGTGCTAAGGAGGTTAACTTGGGCGGGCGAGGAAGTTGGCTCAAGTTGGACGAGGAGGAAACTCAAGTCCTACTCTTGTGGTTCACGAGGACTGGCCTGGAAACCTTAAGTCGGATTATTATCTTAGCTTTCTGGTCTTTTGTTTTTAGTGTGATTTATCTTTTATCTTTCTCGTCCCTTATTTTCAGTTTATTTATGAAAGCTTTTGAAATTAGTATCGAAAAGCATAATATTTTTATAATATATAAAAGAGGTTGTAAAGAAAGGATGAAGTATAATAATTTCAAAGGTAAAACAATTTCTGGAGTGAAATATGAAAAAAAATTACATAGAAACTGTAATGTTCAAAAGCGTAGGCTACTGATTTATGTGATAATTTTTAATAAGGACTGAGGCTGAAAAGACTGAGTAGACTTTGAGTACAATAATGTAAGGATTTTAACAGCGGTAAAATTATCAGGAGCAAAAAATATATAATCTGTCTATATACCTAGGCTGCTTCCCCCATGAAAGGGAGGTAGCCGAGACACGATGACACACTCTCAAATACATTCATTCGCATCTTAGCCCCAAAGGGGAGAAGGGACAGATCCTCACTGCACCACACCGCACGAGGGTCAACTGCGCAGTTCAATCAGCGACATCCGCAGCAGGGCCCGACAGCAGAGTTGGTTTACCCCTGCCGCATCATAATAGACCCATCCCCTTACCCACACCTGACCTGATCAGATCAAATGCTGGAGAATATCCCCTCAGGGCTGCGTCATCATTTATTCATTCACAATTTCTCTCCACTTATTTCTGTCATGCACAGCCACTCTTCCTTGCTCAACAGATATCCCTCTCGCATCCAACACTCTCTTCACACTGTCCATCCATCCTCTGGTCTCCCTCTCAGCCTTACACTTTTCACATCAGATCTAGTTATCTTTTTCACCAGTCTCTCATTATCCATTCTCTCCATATGCCCAAATCATCACAACACCCTCTGCTCAACTCGATCAGCCATCTCCCGAACAACTCTAGTTTTCCTTCGCACTTCATCATTTCTCACTCGATCCATACGCATCACTCCACACAGACTCCGAAGATACCTCATCTCCATTACATTCAAACTTTTCCTCTCTGCTACACTCATATTCCATATTTCAGCCCCATATAACACAGTCGGTACCACAACACCTTGATACAGCCTTCTCTTTACATCCATTCTAAGCGAACGACATCTAAACACTTTTTTCATTCCTCCCAGCACCTTTCCTACTTCATTCATTCTAAACTTCAATTCTGCATCTATTCTTCCATTCACAGCAACATGCGACCCTAAATACGTAAAACACTCTACCTCCTCAAGCAACTCACCATTTCAAACTATATTCATCCTCCTGCCATCTACCAATCTTGTACACTTCATCACTTTACTCCTATTCTCATTTACTTTAAATTTCCTCCTTTGACACACTCTTCCAAACTCCTCTACCAACTGTCTCAATCTCTCCTCTGAATCAGCCACCAGTGCAGTATCATCTGCAAACAGTAGCTGCTTCAGAGTCCACTCTCAATCATCAACATTCACCAGACTCAGACCTCCACCTAACATTCTTGCATTCACCTCCCTTACAACACCATCCATATAAATATTAAACAACCAAGGTGACATCACACATCCCTGCCGGAGCCCCACTCTCACGCAAACCAATCATTCACAGTATTACCCACTCTTACACACGCTCTACTATTTACATAAAAACTTTTCACACCCTTTAGTAACCTACCATCAAGTCCATACAGTCTTAAAACAGTCCACAAAGCCTCCCTATCAAGTCTATCATATGCTTTCTCTAAATCCACGAATGCCCAAAACACATCCTTGCCTTTCACTAAATACTTTTGACACACTTGTCTCACAGCAAACACCTGATCCACGCATCCCCTCCCTCTCCTAAAGCCACACTGCTCATCACCAATCACTCCCTCTGTGCCCTCTCTAACCCTCTTAATTAACACTCTACAATACACCTTACCTACAACACTCAACAGACTTATACCCCTAAAGCTAGTACATTCATACTTATCACCCTTACCTTTATACAACGGGACCACACGAGCACTTGCCCAGTCAATTGGCACCATACCTTTCACAAAACACACATTCAACAGTCTTACTAACCAGTCAGCAATAGTCTCTCCACCACCCTTCAGGCATTCCACAGCACACCCATCCATACCTGTAGCTTTCCTTTTTTTCATCTCCTTTACTGTCTCCTGCACTTCCTCTGTGATCACAGAATCATTCAACTCTCTCAACACATTTATTCCTTGCACCCTTTCATCTTCCACAATCTCAGCCTCCCTTTCCTCCTCTACATTTAACAATCTTTCAAAATACTCTACCCATCTCTTCCTTACTGCATCCATCTCAGTTAACATCCTTCCCTCCTCTGCTTTTACTCGCTCTTCCTTCCCAGATTCTCCCTATCGCACCCTTTTCATCTCCTTCCAAAACATTTTCTTATTCTGTTGAAAGTTCTCAGTCAGCCGCCTACCCCACCTCTCATCTGCTGCCGCTTTAGCATCACGCACAGCCCTTCTCGCCATATTCCTCTTTTCCTTATACCTCTCATATGACACCTCACCCTTCCTCTGCAGCCACATTTCATATGCACGTCTCTTCTCAGCCACAGCCATACTTATTTCCTCACACCACCATTCACTTCCTTTTCTTACACCACCACCCACACGTCTCACACCACACACCTCTTCCGCATGCCCCACCACAGCACTCTTAAACAACTGCCATTCCTCCTCCAAACTGCCATTTTCCTGATCTTTCACTGCCTTCCACTCATTACTGATACTGTCTCATTTTCTCTCTTTTATCCAACTCACTCACTTTCAAAACTTCCCTGCCACACCTAACTCTCCTAGCTCTCACCCATCTCTTACCCACTCTTAACTTTCCCTCCACCAGGTAGTGGTCAGACATACCTCCACCCTCCCCTATCAAAAATATAAAAAAATAATTTTAAAAATAAGCTTCCAATTATAAGGACCACACGACCAAAACGCCTGTAGTGCTTCCATTTCTGCCGCAACCAACCATCTCTTCACAATTCCGTGCTTTCAAACACAGCCACGGCCTTTAGTGCTCCCCCCTCCCCCAGCAAACACACACACACTCTCGTCCTCACAGCAAGCTACTCCACCCCTCCTGCCTCCACAGTCATTTCCCTACTGAACCCTTAAATTTCTCGTGGCCATCCACGTCTACCTATCTGTCTATCTCTATTTCAGTCTGAGAAAACTGGTCCATTGCCATAATTTGCTTAAGTAGTGGTTACAAGAATTTCGATGAGCGTTTGATAAGAGATACAGATTAGTCTTCCTCGGTAGCTGGTCAAAGTGATCTTCTAATCTGACTTCACATATCCGTCAATTGAGCTGGAGGGGGGTAGGAATCGTCAAGTTATAACAAACACGCTGTATTTCCCTCACTATTATCACTACTATTCTGTCTCTTCCACTTCCTCCTCTTCCCTGCTGATCTTCCATTCCCTCCCCTTCTCATACCATGTCAGAATCACATCTTAGAAGAAAAAAAAGTACATACATACATATAATGCGAGCGAACTTGGTGAGGTGGTGGAAATACTGTGTGTGTGTGTGTGTGTGTGTGTGTGTGTGTGTGTGTGTGTGTGTGTAACTCCTCTTCCTCCTATTTTGCTTTCTTTTCCATTTTCAATCTCCCTTTCCTTCTCTATTTTTCCCATTCCTCCCTCCATTCCTCAGTCTTTTTCTCACATTCTTCTCTTTTTTTTTTTTTTTTTGCATTATCTTTCATTCTTTTTATCTTCCGGATCTTTTTTTTTTTTTTTTTTAACCTCTCCTCAATTTCCCGTTCCTGATTTTTCTTCACTTTTTTCCTGTGTCTTTTATCCTCTTGTCTTTTTCATATTCATTTTCCCAGTCGCTTGTTTACTTTTGCTTTTAATTTATATTCTTTTCACTCTTTTGAACACATGCGTTCACTCAAATTCTCGGTCTCTGCCTCCGTCCGTCTGTCTGACTCTCTGTCTGTCCACACACACACACACACACACACACACACACACACACACACACACATACACACACACACACACAAAGCATAAAAAACACACACACACACACACACGCACACACACAAACACACAAACCAATCACACACACACACCCACCCACACACCCAAAACCCACACACACACACACACACACACACACACACACACACACACACACACACACACACACACACACACACACACACACAGCATAAAAAAACACAAACAAACCAAGCACACACACACACACACACACACACAGCATAAAAAACACAAACAAACCAAGCACACACACACACACACACACACACACACACACACACACATCATAAAAAACACAAACAAACCAAGCACACACACACACACACACACACACACACACACACACACACACACACACACACACACACACACACACACACACACACACATACACACACACAACATAAAAAACACAAACAAACCAAGCACACACACACACACACACACACACACACACACACACACACACACACACACACACACACACACTTTTCTTCAAGGCCTTCTCATTCTTTCTTCCTTCGTTCACTTCCCCTTCATTTAACTTTATTCCGCTCTGCCTTCCAACTCTTTCTCCTCCTTCCCACCATTTCCCTCTCCTCCCGCCCCTCTCGTCATCCTACCCACCTTCCCTCTCCATGTCCCCACCATTCCCCTCAACCCTCCTCTCCTCCACTTTCACTCTCTCATTCTCTCCCACGTACCAATAGTCTCTCTCTCTCTCTCTCTCTCTCTCTCTCTCTCTCTCTCTCTCTCTCTCTCTCTCTCTCTCTCTCTCTCTCTTGTACTCCACCTCCACTCAAGAATAATCTGGCTTTCTTCCTTTCTAGTCTTTTATTTATTTCCACTTCCTCCTTTCCTTAGACTCCTTCTGCCTCTCCCACTTTTTTTTTCCTCCCCCATTCATTCCTCCCCCACCCCTCCCCACGGGCTCAGGGCTCATTCCTTCTTTTTATGTCTCTTTTGATGTATTTCCTTAACTATTTCCTTTCAGCTTCTCAACCCCTCTCCCTGTGTGTGTGTGTGTGTGTGTGTGTGTGTGTGTGTGTGTGTGTGTGTGTGTGTGTGTGTGTGTGTGTGTGTGTGTGTGTGTGTGTGTGTGTGTGTGTGTGTGTGTGTGTGTGTGTGTGTGTGTGTGTGTCGGTCTTTCAGTCCGTTTGCCCGTCTCGTGTCTGTCTCCATCTCTTTCTACCTACCTATTTACATATCTATCTATCTCTCTGTCTATATGTCAATCTATCTGTCTATCTGTTTTACTCCATGGTCGCATCCCATACTTATTTTTTTCCGATATATTTCAAGGTTCTTATGAGTTGTGGCCATGTAACTATTTTGCCTGCGAAGGCATTCCTACTAAAACTCGCCTGGGACCTACACTCTATTCACTTTAACTAAGGATAAAACTGCCATTTGTGTCTTGATTGCTGAGCTATATGACGAGATTAACATTAGAATATGCTGCTGGCCATGAGTCATTAAATTTCACACTCACACACACACACACACACACACACACACACACACACACACACACACACACACACACACACACTAATCCAGCATATCCCTACCAATCACGTGACCGTAGTTTCAAAGCTCAGCCTCACATGGCAGTGGAAATAGTGAACCGTGTTGTACAGGAGCATGCCATAGAAAGTTCCGGCACAGTCCGCCGCCTCACAGCAAGGGGAGTCAGGCAGTGAGGGTGGGAGAGGGACGCGATTGATATACGGCAGTGTTGGGATATATACTCCTCTCATACTAGTTATTGCTGTCAGGGAATGTTTTTGTTACTGTGTTATCAGTTACTCTACAGTATGTGGGACAAGCCTGTTATTTAGTGTTGGATATCCTTTCGTACTATGTTATTTTTACTCTAACTTGGCCTGAAGTTGACTCGTCTCCTCCTCCAATGCAGAGTCGAAAAATTAGCTTAACAAGAGATGATGGCACTAATCACGAAGTGCTGTAGAGAAAATATAGATCCGTAGCATAGTCTTCACTAATTAGCTACAGGAACTGAGCTGCAAAAAACACGAAAAACTGGGCCAAGTAATGATGACGCAGTAGCTGTTGTTG
The DNA here is from genome assembly GCF_032717465.1 of Coenobita brevimanus. Lineage (NCBI taxonomy): Eukaryota > Metazoa > Arthropoda > Malacostraca > Decapoda > Coenobitidae > Coenobita > Coenobita brevimanus. The sequence goes on along the minus strand of NC_137027.1, from coordinate 25,487,821 downwards.
GTGTGAGGGAGTGTAGGGCTTAAATCTTGTCACAGGGTTATCAATGCACTATTTGCAAGAAAACAAAATAATGGTCGTAAGTACAACACCTGACATGATGGTAATTTCTGATGAAACAAAAAATAATGAGCTAATTTAATTTCCTGTAAGTTAAATAGACCCATAACAATGGATAAATGAAAGGTATGTGACGCCAGCTGAATCTTCATCTTTTCAACGATATGTTTCTAAGTAAAAAAAATAAATATCAGTCAGAGGTAACAAGAATAAACCAAAAATTAACTCAATGAAGTAAAGTGGTTTAATGTTTATCGTCCTCCGCGTCTTTATTCCTGAGGAAGAGCGAGAAAGAACAACAAAGGATGGTACTGTAAGTGAGCTAGAGAGAGTGTAGTAGGAAGGGACGGAACTGAATGTGAGGGTTAAATAAAAGGAGGGGCGCGGTGCTTGAGGAGGAAATGTGTATGGAACTATCCACTTTAAATGCAACGAGTGTATGAGTGAGAGGTGGCGGATGACATGCAATAATTGAGGAAGTGTTGGGAGGGGAAGTTGCCGCAAGGGACGCCTTCACGTGGCGGCACTGATATACTCGGTCGGCTCCTCTGCTAAGGAATAGACATTACGAAGCCTCCTATGCCACTTGTCAGAATGCGGCCAAAAATAAGCAACGTAAGACTGAATGTAAGCTCAGAGAGAACACGGTAAGAAAGGAGACAGGCAGAGTGAAGAGAAGGGATTACAAGAAATCGCTACATCGAGCGAGTGGATGCTGGGTATCCGCTCCTAACAAGAACTAAAATAAGGCGTAACTGTACGAAACGATTAACTCCTTGAATCAGATGACGTTGCTAGATGGGGACGCCTTCTCGTGGTGGCACCGGTATGACTTCAGGTGGAACTGCTCGGTTATTCAAACGTCCTCCAGTCCCCTCATTATCCTCCTAAAAATGATGTGTCCTGAAGAAGAATGATAACTTCGGCTTGCAGTCCACCGGGTTTACGTTCAGATGAGCCTGAACTGCTGCTGCTACTACTACTACCACTACTACTACACCACCGTGCAACAACAACAATTACTACTACTACTACTACTGCTATTACAACTACTACCACCACTACAACTACTACAATGATGCATTTTGTTCATGGCTCTGCAAACGTATATAAGTACAATTCTTTTTAATATGATGCCGGTATAAATATGAAATAAAAACTTATTCCATTTACAGTTTCTAATTTTGTGCAACAATTCTTATGAAACCAGATATTGCGTAAAACAGCACAGAAACTATTTAATAGCTCAGCATTTAAATGGACTGTATAGCCCTTTGTCTTCCCATTTTGCGTAACTTAACAAAATGGCATTCAATTTACTTTCAATTTCCTCATGCATATACAAGTGCAGACATCAATACTGACACATTTTTATTACGAGAGAAACGAAATAGTGAAAGATGAACTTCAGACTCGGTGACCTCTCGGAGCCTAACAAAGTTTTCAGAATATTATTTAACCGAGGGTTCTTTTCATCATCATCATCATCTTCATATTCCTACTCATCCAAGCCCCCCCCCCCCATACACCATCACATGCTCCAGCTCCCCTAATCATGACAGGTCGGGAAGAAAGACGCCGGGCCTACAATTTTCCCTCTTAAAAGCCTCCCCATAATTTTCCAAACAATGAATCTCTAGGCCGGGCCATTCTGAACAGGCGGACAAAGGGATCTAGATGCTTTAGGTGGAGGGGGAGAGTGTGAGAAATAATGCCATGCGTAGGAAGTGTGACTGTCGGTGGCTTGAGTGAAAACGGGGCTACACGGTTTTTACTCTGACTTGGGCTAAAAGTGCCACCACTCCATCTTAAGTGCTAAGTCATAACACTAAATCAAAACTAGAATGTGATGCTCGTCATGAAGAAGTGTTACGGATAGAATGTAGAGCCACAGCACTGTCTTTTTCTGCCAATGAGCTGTGTGAAATGTGCTACAAAAGGACGAGAATCTGGGCCAGATTACTGTAAAAGATCTATAGGCAACTCTATTGTCGTGCAAATTAACCCTCATTCTGTTTCCCTTCTCTCTCTCCCCCTCTGTTTACCATCCTATTTATTTCGTCTAGAAGAGTGCAAAAATATATAGAACTGACAGATAAGATGAGATAGAAAGATGCACACAGATAAACAGACAAACAGACAGGCAGATACAGCTATACAGATGTAAAGATAGGAAGACAGCCAGATAGACAGAAAAACAAAGAAAATTTCCCTTCTTCCGTTTCCCTATTCCCTCTCTCCCCTTCTGTTTACCAGCGAATTTCTTTCACCTTACATAGTGCACTGATACACAAACTCAGACGTAGACAGACAGACAGACAGAGACAGACACATAGTTAGACAGACAGTGAGATAGGCAGAGATAGACAGATAATGATAGATGGATAGTTAGAGCCTGACAGACGGATAGATACTGTTTATATGTGGACAAAGGTACGTAGTTGGATGGACAGAAAGCTAGAGAGGTAGACAGATAGGTAGATAAACACAAATCTCTCTCTCTCTCTCTCTCTCTCTCTCTCTCTCTCTCTTTCATAATGAGGTCTGTCAGTGTATTCATAACAATTACAGAGGCCCAGTGACGTCAAGGCAGGTGTGTTAATTTCAATGTAATGGTCTGACTTGGATAATTAGTCTCTCTTATGTCAAGCAGTTTCATTCAGCATACACGAACCGTATGTAGTCAGATCACATACACACACACACACACACACACACACACACACAGCCTAACTTTCTTAATTGGATGGTGGAGCTCAGAAATTACTCCCTTCTTACCACAGACAAATTTAATTCAGCACAGACGAATGGAATGTCGTCAGAACATTACATAAAACTACCTCCCTCTCTCTTTAAATTGTTATGGTGGAACAAATATCTATTCCCTCTTCCTAGAAAAAGACGATTTTATTCACTCCAGAAAAACCGTACGTAGACAAGTTATTAATCCCTTCAATTCGATTACATATTTTTTTTTTCTAACTTCCAGGGTAATATAATCAACTTCTTAAGAGTCCCCCGGTAGAGAAGGAGTTAGTTAAAGTGAATGTCACCTTTTTAGTCTGAAAAGTTTATCCTGCAGTGAATATAATCGCAAGGAGGATGTTAGAATGTAAAAAATCGGATTCAAGCAGTGAAGTCCCTCTAAGTGTGATTTTGGAACTCATGTATTTATTCTGTTTAACTCTTGGCGAGAACTATTTAGTAAAGAGAAAAACCAGGCAGTCATGAGTTAAATGTAGCCTATTTACTTATTAATCTGAGGCTGTAGAACTTTGATACTCTTTTCTCATTAACGCCTAACGCTGTATTCATTGGATTTCAGAACTATACAGAGTTACCCGTACTTAATTCAGTTATATTTCTTTTTCCTATTTTGCCTGTTTATAATTATAGCCTTTTCCCTGCTCAAGATCATTTTTATTTATTCATTTATTTTTTTTACTGGATGTCCCTTCGTTTCTTTCTCCTGTTCGTCCTCAGTTTTTATCTTTCTTTGCGTCCATCTTTTTTATCCTCTTTCTCTTACCCTTCATCTATTCTCTTCCTTTCTCCCGCTCTCCAAAACTTTACCTCTTGTTTCACTTTCTCTCTCTCTCTCTCTCTCTCTCTCTCTCTCTCTCTCTCTCTCTCTCTCTCTCTCTCTCTCTCTCTCAGGGCCGTGGTTCAGAGAAGAATATCAATAAGGCAGCAAATGCAGACTCACGCGAAAAGTTTTGATTCCCAGACCTTCAAGAAATTCTGCAGACAAGCTACTCTTGCCTAATGGTGGCAGTTGTGGTGACTGTGGTAGCTGCTGGTGGCTGTGGCTGTGAATATATCTTTCGCTAACTTTTGTGGTGGTGGTGGTGGTGTTGGTGGTCTTGGTGGTGGTGGGTAACGTTGGTACTTTGTGGGGGTGATAGTGACTGGTGGTGGTTAATGTTGGTAGTTTTGGTTGGTTTTGGCTTTTTGATGGAAGGATTGTCTGGAATTAATGGAAGTGGTTGTGAATCGTTGTTATAGATGATGGTGGTTTTGGTGATGATGGTGGTTGGTTGTGTTGGTGGTAGTTGTGGTAATGAAGGTAGGTGATTGTGGTGCTGGCAGTTGGTGGTTATACGAGTACTAATAATAATGGTTAGTGGTGGTGACCGTGGTAGTTGGCTGTGCTGATGGTGGTGGGTGGTGGTTGTGGTTGTGATGCTCATTTGTGGTCGTACCTGATGACTGTGTTAATGGTAATGGTTATGCTGTGGGGGTTATGACTGATGCAACTGACCAGAATGATTAGAACTGGTCGCGAATTGATCTTAATGATGAGTGTGTTTGTGAGGAGAATAATAGTTTGATCGTGGCCACGGAAGTTTGTGTTGGATGTTTGTGCAAGGACTGCGAGAACTCCATCATCCATCTCACCTTTCATTTAACTTCCACCCTGCTGACAAACTTGCCCAACTTTTTTTTTTTAATGAGTGCATGATCTGAAGGTTAGGGGTAAAGCCAAGTTTAGGCAAGCACGCACACACACACACACACACACACACACACACACACACACACACACACACACACACACACACACACACAAGCACTACCATAAACATCCATTTACCAACACCCACACGCTACCTACACCTCATATGTATGCAGTGTGTGTGTGTGTGTGTGTGTGTGTGTGTGTGTGTGTGTGTGTGTGTGTGTGTGTGTGTGTGTGTGTAGTAGTAGTAGTAGTAGTAGTGATGTGCGGTTGTGGTAGTTGAGGAAAAATTTAAAAATCTACCCCAAAGTTGGCTGGCTGTGTGAATGAACATCTGAGAGTTCTGGTTAACTCTCACATTAAAAGGTGGGACAAAAAAAATGAAAATGTGTGGAAAGTCAGGTGCTGCAGCCTTTTTTCTACCTTACTGCGGGGGAGGGGGAGTGTACAGGGAATATGAGAGCAGTAATATTTAGTGTCACAGCTGTATATCTGTATGTGTTGTCTGTCAGATAATCGATCTATCCGTCCGTCCATCCATCCGTCCATCCATCCACCGACCCAATAATTCTTGGTAACACAGTCACTCATTTTTAGGTGCCCAGAATCTCGCTTTTATACCAAGAGATTTCTAGACTAACTTTAATATGCAGATAAAAAAACTTCTCGTAAAAGTCACTTCCCAAACTTGCGCTCTTTATTTTCTTTCATTTTTTTCTTTTCATTTCTTTTTGCCTCCATTTTTTCCCCTTTTGTCAAGCGTTCATGCACCCTGATTTTGAAACTTTAAGCTGCCAGTTCCAAGTTAAATGAGTAGTGATGATTCTTCCCTCCTTCCCTCCTTCTCTCCTTCTCTGTCCTTTCCTCTCTCCCTCCTTCCTTTTCTCCCTTCCACACACATAAAACGATCCCTATTTTCACCCACTGCAGTCGCCGTGGCAGTCAACAACCCCTGCTAAAATGTGACAGGTGAAGCTATACGATTTTCAAAGAGCCCTTGAGCAATGAAAACTGCTTCCGTGTGTGTGTGTGTGTGTGTGTGTGTGTGTGTGTGTGTGTGTGTGTAATCTAATTCAATATCTAAGAGTCGATAAATTACACAAGAGAGTATCAAAAGGTAATATGCAGAATAAACCATTAAAGAAGAGGTGTCAGAAATGACCGGATCTTGAAATTTGACTGTTATTTATTTATTTTTTTTTGGAGGGAACAATTTACGGGCTCCTGGCCTTTGGTTCCTTCTTCCTTGCAAAGAGGGAGAGAGAGAGAGAGAGAGAGAGAGAGAGAGAGAGAGGAGAGAGAATGGGAACTGGAGTTTTGGCAGTCGTGATGGAATATTGCTGAAGTTGGCGTTTAGCGGGTGTAGAGGGAAACTTTTTTATTTTATTTTTATTTATTTGAAACTGTACTCACCAATGATTTTCAGCGTCCCAGGATAGTTTTCGTCTTTCTCTCTCTCTCTCTCTCTCTCTCTCTCTCTCTCTCACTCTCTCTCTCTCTCTCTCACACACACACACACACACACACGCACACACACACACACACCAGTCTGTACGTTGTCATGAATGTATGTATGTATGTATGGAAGTATGTACATGTGCACTGATAGATGTGTGTCATGAGCGTATCTATTATGCATTCTGGCATTAGTCCGACACGATTTTTTGAAAGCTGAATCTCTCCTCTTTTCTGCCACATTGTTTTTTAATCCAAGCATATTTCACCTTTTGCTCTCTCTCTCTCTCTCTCTCTCCGGCGCAGTGCTGGTTCGGGTGGGCTGGTGCGTGCAAAAAAATACCCAAAAAATAAAAAGATTTTCATTTCTCGCAACTTTCTCTTCTCAGGGTTTGCCAGGGTGAGAAGAAGGATACGATTAAAAAGTGTGACGATGAGGAGGAGGAGGAGGAAGAGTCCGTAAATTGTGTTCTTTCTTGATGTGTTGAGGGGATGGCTGAGTCTGCTGGTGTGGGGAAGGCAGACATTTAGACTGCTTCGGGAAATTACTAATCAGCCATGCAATCCCTGGTTATAAATAAAGGGACATTAAGAAAAAAAATAAAGGAAAATGTCTTCGGTAGCAGATAATGTTGGAGGACAGACACGGGTAAAGCAAAGTGAGCCGTCCCCACAACACACGAGAAATAAGCTACGCAATGTGGACTACCTTTATAACAGCAGAGACGCCACAGTGCTGAATCAAATCATGCAGGGGGAACAAGAATAAATTTAGCCACGACGACATCCTGCTGGAGAGGTCATTCGATGTTCAAGACTCCGAAGGTCAAATATTAAGGGAATGGAATGGTCGTTAGCAAAGGACATGGAATTAACGGGCTTAGATTAATTTACTTCATCAACCATACTGTACAGCTCTCACCAACTCTTTCCCTCTGCTATAAGCGAATCATTTCAGGTAAAGGCGTCATTAACTTATCCCTAATTGGTAATCCTTGACATTAGGCCCTCTGTGTAAATTGTAATGTCCGATGCTGTGGGGGCTGAATGACGCCATGCACTTTGCACTTCTAAGAGTCGGTGATGGTAGGACTCGACATCTCATGCAAATTAATACCTTCAATAATATGCCGTCTTTTTTTACCTTATTTGTGCAGTCTTTCGGGAGTTTTACACAATTCTGATAACAAAATATACACTTCTTTCCAAACGATGACCTTATAATATTTTTCCTAATACTGGACTTTTTTTTTTCTTTGCACACGAAAGACGTCTTGCACTGAACTGGTAAATGATGGCTGCATGTAATCCTTCCAGTTCGAAAATTTTCTCCTAAGCTGAATAAAACTGTCTGACGACAGCAAAAACAAGATGAAAAATTTATTATTGCAGTGAAGGGGTTAATTATGTGTGTAATTTCAAATGGGTTTCTCTCAGTATATTTTTTATTACGTTCCAAAGTTTGTCATGCTCTAAAATTAAAATATGAGCGTATTTTATACTCTTGAGATGCATTAAGTAATGTATGAACTGGTTTTGGCTGATAAAAATCCTTTCAATTCAGCACTGACCTTATAAAAAACATTTAGGACTCGAAACAGTTTATATAACTTGGATACACGGAGATGCACTAAATACTGTACGTTTCAGTTTACACAGCAAATCAAAGTCCACTCAATACCATCATTGATCTGACCTAAATCACAAGATAAAAGAAGGGAGGAGAAGGAGCAGGGTGGGAAAATATATCAGTACATTTGCCTAGGGAAGTAGGGATGATGTCTTTATAACTTTTCCAACTTTTTCCCAGCCAGTTGCAAGATGTCAGGAGGAAGACCTTAAAGAACTTGATTGAATTTCCCGGAGTTTAGATAAGTGCAGGTGAAGTTGTGAGCTGAGCAGGGAGGGAGGCAGGGAGGAAAGGATATTGCGAATTCCCTAGTCTGTCCTGCTCAAGGGGGTCGATGGCCGGATAAGCGCTCTGACAATAGGATCTTACAATAACATATGCCTGGGAAGAACATTGTTTGTCCTTGAAGTCATTCCGGCCGATGTGTAAGTCTCTCTCTCTCTCTCTCTCTCTCTCTCTCTCTCTCTCTTTCTCAAGCTTCCCTGTTTTACTTGATCCCTTTTTTTAGTGTATTTTATTGCTTCGACGGCCGAATAAGCGCCCTCACAATCGGATCTTACAATAACATATATCTGGGAGAAGCAGTGATTTTCCGTGAATTCATCCTAGGCGATATTTCCCTTTCTTTTTCTCTCATTCTTCACTTTTTTCCTTCTTTCTCGTCCTCCATTTTCCATCAGTCTCTTATAACTTCCTTCTTTATCCCCCTCTTCTTTTTCTTTCATTATGTAAATTGCTTTCCTTCTCTTTTTTCATTTTCCTAGTCTCTCTCTCCCTCTCTCTCTCTCTCTCTCTCTCTCTCTCTCTCTCTCTCTCTCTCTCTCTCTCTTCCTTGTCATCCACTTTTATTCATCTCTCTTTTCTTATCCTTCTCTACCTTCTTTCTCCATACTTTCTTTCTCCTTCTTTCTTTCATTGCTCTTATTCCTTTCTTCCAATTTCCACCTATCTTATCCCCCTCCTTTCTTCCTCCTCCTTACCTCATACCCACACCTTGCCTCAGCCTCCTTTCCTCGCTTTTCTTCCTCCTTTCTTCCTCCACCGGCTGAAGGCAAACTCCGACCTTCAACCTAATCAGGAGAAGCAACTTTGCCTAACTTGTCCTAACTTTGCCTTGATTAACCTAACTACCAAAACCTCCTCCATTAACCACCTCGTTCTAACTCATCTGTGTGTGGAGGGAGAGTATGGGAAGTGAGTGGTTAGTGTCGAGGTGGAAACTAGTATGGAGTAAGATATCTGCAGTTTGAATTTGGTGTTCTTCCTAGTGATAGATGGAGAGGTACTTCGTAGATCGGTTGACAGACACGTAGATAGTTAGACAGATGGATATATAGATAGATAGACAGACATATTGACAAATAGGGTCTGAGTTCTCGTTGCCTATGGAGGAACCCGATAGATAGATAGATAGACAGACATATTGACAAATAGGGTCTGAGTTCTCGTTGTCTACGGAGGAACCCTTAGCTTTTTCGTTTGCTTTTTATCCTATTTATTTTTCACCTTCTTTATTACGTCTGAATATTCTTTTACTCGATATTCATGTTGTTAACTCCGTGACTTTTCTTCTTCTTCCATCCGTCCGCCCATCTTCCAATCTCTCTCTCTCTCTCTCTCTCTCTCTCTCTCTCTCTCTCTCTTACCATCACAGGAGGGTAGGGGTCCGAGTCGGGCTACACAGTCCCGACATTTAGGCGAGGGTGACCAGACTCCCACGTACCTGAGCGCAGTTGGTAGCGCATGAGAATAATCTCAAGGTCGTGAGTTCGACTCTCACCCGACGGCATTACCTTTTGGGGGAGGCGGTGGCTCAATCGGTAGAGAGGTGGCTTGCGGTCCTACCGGACCCAGGTTCAAATCCCCGCTGGTGCAGGGAACAGTTTAAGGATTTGAATTTCATTACGGCAGAGTTTACCGATCTACCAGAAGACCCGCCGACATGTCGTAAAAATACCCCCGCTAATACCAATACACCAGTCCTGTATGAGACAGCCCTAGCATGTATTCAATATGGACGGTGGGTGTTAGCGCCGAAGTGGTGACATGTAGAGGTGTACGATATGTAGGAGGACTACTGGGCCTTGGGAGCAGGCTGAGAAGCCTATGCCCAGAGTCGAGCACATAAAAAAAAAAAAAAAAAAAAAAAAAAAAATGTGAGTAATACAGCCCAGCTACCCTATGGATGTAAACTATTGCGGACACTATCTGGTTCAAGTACCTAAACCCACTAAACCACCAGACGTCATTTGGCTGTATGGCTAACACTCCTTTTGAACTTTACCGAGTGGCTTTGTAAAATCTCATTTAGTTTTAAGAAGACTCGAGAATATAAGAGAATTACTAACAACTGTACCATATGCAGACTTCACCCTGCTTCTCTCCTTTACTGACTTCTGCCTCTTCCTCTCCACCTCCTCCTTGGTTCCTCTCCATTTTCTTCTTTTTTTCTTATTATCTTCCGCTATTGGCAGCCGATATGTGTTTATTTACATCCCTCTTTCCCTCACTCTCCTTTGTTTCCTTCTTTGTTCATAAACTTTTCTATATTATTGCCAACTGCCCGATATTCTGATTTTTTCGCTTCTTCGTTTTTCTCTTCCCCTCTTCCTCTTCTTTACTCTTTTATCTCTTTTACATGGTTGCAATCTATCTAACTCCTTCCCTTCCTCTCTCTCTCTCTCTCTCTCTCTCTCTCTCTCTCTCTCTCTCTCTCTCTCTCTCTCCATTCTTTTTCCATTTTTCCCATCACTTGTTCCTTCCACATCATTTTCTTCCATCTCCCTCGTCTCTCTCACACTTTTTTTTATCCTTTTCTTCACTGGGCGCGGGCAAATCTCTGGACTGGGCCAAGTCCTTCAACCTGATGCCATCCATCATTCCCAGTTGACAGTCAAACCGATCATCCTTTTCCCCCATCTCCATCCTTCCTATTATCCTTTTCTCCCATCTCTGTCCTTCCTATCCTTCTTATCGTCTTCCTCGGTACACTCCTTCGTTATCTACTATTCAACTACAGCAGGTGTGTTTTCATTTGACGGAACTGGACCACTGCCACATCTTCCACATCTTCAGTCAATTCTAGGGGTTAACTGGGGCTTAGAAAAATCGAATGTTACCTTACTGACCCTCGTGCAGCTGACAGGCCTGCATCACCTGGTCTCTCTCTCTCTCTCTCTCTCTCTCTCTCTCTCTCTCACACACACACACACACACACACACACACACACACACACACACACTACTCTTAATAGAAAAATTTTAAAGCATAATTCCTATCACAACCTTCTTGCTGATCGTCAGTATGGGTTCCGTCAGGGACGCTCCACTGGCGATCTTCTCACCTACCTTTCAGACTCCTGGTCATCCTCCTTTCGGGACTTTGGCGAAAGCTTTGCCATTGCACTTGACATCTCAAAGGCTTTCGATCGAGTCTGGCATAAATCTTTAATTTCCAAACTGCCCTCTTACGGTTTCTATCCTTCTATCTGTGCCTTCATCTCTAGTTTCCTTTCTGGTCGTTCTATAGCCGCTGTTGTAGACGGATATCGTTCTTCTCCTAGATCTATTGACGGTGGTGTTCCTCAGGGCTCTGTCCTATCACCAACTCTCTTCCTTTTATTCATCAATGACCTTCTAAGCTGTACATCTAACCCTATCCACTTATACGCTGATGACTCCACCCTTCACCTTTCCATTCGATTCCCACAACGTCCATCTCAGCAGTTACTTCAACAGGCAAGGGATGAGGCTATGGCACACCTAATGTCTGACTTGGCTCGTATCTCTGACTGGGGTAAAAATAATCTTGTTGTTTTTAATGCATCAAAGACTCAGGTTTTGCACCTATCAACCCGACAAAATCTTCCACAGGTATACCTACTAATGTTTAATAATACTCAACTTAATCCTGCATCATCGTTGAACATGCTTGGGATTTCATTAGCTCGGGACTTGTCTTGGAAAGATCATATTACATCTCTTGTAAAATCTGCTTCCAAGCGATTGGGTGTGCTAAGCCGACTCCGTTCCTTTTTGCCCCTGCACAATTGTTGACTCTATATAGGGGTTTTATCCGCCCCCGTGTGGAGTACAACTCTCATGTGTGGGAAGGCTCCCCACATACAGCTCTTCTCAATAGGGTGGAGACAAAGGCTTTTCGTCTCATTAACTCTCCCCCTCTTACTGACTCCCTTCAACCTCTGTCTCTTCGCCACAATGTTGCATCTTTGTCTCTTTTCTATCGCTACTTCAATGGTCACTGTTCCTCTGAACTGTCTGCATGCATTCCTCCACTTCTACGACGGGCGCGTAGCACCCGTCTGGTAGCAAACTCTCACCCCTTTTCTGTCCAACTCTCTAATGCAAGAGTTAACCGTTACTCCCAGTCCTTCATTTATGCAACAGGTCAACTCTGGAACTGTCTCCCTCTGTCTGTATTTCCTGCTTCCTATGATCTCCAGTCTTTCAAACGCAGAGTGTCTAGGCATCTCGAAATGAATGAATCTTGAATTTAGCTCTCTCTTGTATTTTGTTTTTCTCTTGGAAGGAACAGTTTTGCGGGCTCATTGCCTTTGGTTCCTTCTTCCTCACATTAAAAAAAAAAAAACACAGACACACACACAACCCCTTCATATGCACACATACAAGCACAACCTCCCTCTTACACACAAGCGCAACCCCCACACACGCACACACAAACACAACCCCTCTACACTCACACACACAAGAACACAGCCAAGGAATCGACAGCTTTAAACACACATGGCAGCCAAGTCGAGGGCAATCCGGCCTAAAGCGTCTCCTCGGTAAATCCCACCCAAACCCTCCTCCCAAGGCTCCTGGATCGCCTGATTTTTTTGCCATTGAAGAAGTAATAAAAAATCATCGTAGCCCTCTTTTTTTTTTTCTAAGGACACATTATATTAGATGATGCTTTACTGTAGTGGACAGTGAACGGAAAAAGGACGATGTTATTTTTACCTGAATTAGGGTCGAGATTTAGTCATAGTATAATACCGTAGTGCGTTCATAAAGGAGAAAGGTTAAAATAAATATGTAGGAGAGAGAGAGAGAGAGAGAGAGAGAGAGAGAAAAAAAAAAAGAGAGAGAGAGAGAGAGAGAGAGAGCGAGAGAGATTGCAGGCGAAAATATGCAACACGCCATGCAGTCAGTCAGAAGCGAGGGATTTCTTTCATGTCAAAGTGATGTTGCCAGTTTATTTACTCGTGATTCGTACGTTTGGGGGAATTATTAAAGTCACGATTCAGTAGTTCACGATTCGTCTGACTGAGGATTTTTATTTATTTTTATTTTTTTCTGCGTCGTGGTTCGTATGCTTAATGATTTTTTTTTTTTACGTGATTCAGGGATTTTCACGACATGATTCGTGTGACAAGGGATTCTTTTCCCCTGGTGATTCGTACGTTTGGAGGATTTCTTTTTTTACGTCATGATTCGTAATTTGAAGGATTTTTTTACGTCGCGGTTCGTAATCCGGCGGATTTTTTACGTCGTGGTTCGTATTCCTTTTTCATGTCGTGCTTCGTATGCTTGAGAATTTTTTTTTACGTTTTTTTTTTCATCTCGGCTGTTTTTTCTTTACGTCGTGGTTCTTATGCCTGAGATTTTTTGTACGTTGTGGTTCTTTTTTTTTTTTTTTTTTTACGTAGTTGTTTGTATTTTATGTGTCCGACTCTGGGCAGTCCTCCTACATACCATACACCTCTACATGTCACCACTTCGGCGCTAACACCCACCGTCCATATTGAATACATGCTAGGGCTGTCTCATACAGGACTGGTGTATTGGTATTAGCGGGGGTATTTTTACGACATGTCGGCGGGTCTCCTGGTAGATCAGTAAAGCCTGATTTAATGAAATTCAAATCCTTAAACTGTTCCCTGCCCCAGCCGGATTTGAACCTAGGTCCTTTAGGACCGCACGCCACCTCTCTACCGGTTGAGCCACCGCCTTGGAATTACTACGTCGTAGTGCTTAGGATATTTTTTCCGTTATGATGCTTAGGATTTTATTTTTACTATGTGGCTCGTAAACTTATCCTGCTTGAAGCTAAGTCTGTCAACTTCTGAGATATGAATAAAATCGTCGTCTTTATGAAAATTAAAAGGTACAGAGACGTCATCGTTCTGAATGGATTAATGGACACTCGTTGCTAATGAAGACTTAATATAATCTGTGCATTAAAAAAAAAAAAAAAAAAAAGAGGATTAAATTCTGTGACAATAGTGGGAAAAAAGAAAGATATCTATACTTAGGGAAAAAACAGAGATTCTTGCTCCTGTAATGATGTGCTCGTATTCCCTTCGGCCGGACAGGGGGTGGAGGTGGAAGACGAGGAAGGGAGAAAGGAGAAGTTAAAAGAGTAGTGGGTGAGAGGGCCTTGTCTTTCATTCATGCCGAGAAAGGAGAAGGCGAAGAGGAAAGGGCGAAAAGGAGAAAGCGTAGAGGAAAAGGGGACAGGAAGGAAGAAGGAGAATGAGAAAAGGAGGAGGAGAAAGGGGAGAAGGATAAAAGAAAAACGGGAAAGGAAGGAGGAAATAAGGAAAAGAAGGATTAAAGAGAGGAAGGAAAGGTGGAAAATTGGTAAAAGAAAGAGGAAAACTAACAAAGGAAGGTAAGGAAAGGAAAAAAAGAGCAAAATGTTGAAAAGACCAGAATGAGGGTCGCTTTTATCTATCACTCAATTGGAAACGTGTCAAAGGAAAATTATGGCAAGTTCTCTGGATTCTGAATAAGGTATTGAAAGGTGAAGTTCGTGAGTTGGGGGAAAAAGGAAGTGAGGGAGGGAGAGGAGAGGAAATGGAGGGGAGGAGGGCTGGAGAGGGAGGGAGGTAGGGAGGCGTGGAGAAAGGACAGGAAGCGTGGAATGATGGAGGGAGGGAGAAGGGGAGGGAGGTAAGGAGGGACGGACGGAGAGGAGAGAGGGAGAAGGAAGGAGAGAGGGGAAAATGTGAACGCCGGGAGATAAGTAAACACTGGCGAGAGAGAAAAATGAAAATGAGTGTGGGTGAGATGGATGAAGATAGGAAAACAGAGGTACAGAATGGAGCTTATGGAAATACCTAAGAAACAGAAATACCTAAGAAATACTGTACATATAGGGGAGTATAAAGAGGCCTATTAGCTGATCTTGAGATTATATATAGGGATATATATTACGATACTTAAGAAATAATTCGCGTCTGTGAGAATATTAAAATCAAGGAACGCTCTCTACCATCCATTTACTCTCTCTGTAAAATAACATGCAGGAAAAAGAAAAACTACTGAAAAATAGTATAGGAAAGAGGAAGAGACGGGAGGAAAGGTCAGAAGAGGGAAATACCGAGGGAAGGAAAGAGAAAGAAGAGGAGAGGAGAGGAGAGGAGAGGTCTGTGTGTGTGTGTGTGTGTGTGTGTGTGTGTGTGTGTGTGTGTGTGTGTGTGTGTGTGTGTGTGTGTGTGTGTGTGTGTGTGTGTGTGTGTGTGTGTGTGTGTGTGTGTGAGAGAGAGAGAGAGAGAGGAAAATGAGAGGAGAATAAGATTGATACTGAGTGTTACAAGACCGAACACCATCACCAATACCTCGATGGATATAAGCCACTTAAAATAACACAATATTTAATCAGCAAGTTTCCCGCGCAAAGTAAAGTGTCATGTGATTTTAACTTTTGTCTTTCTTCACTTACATTGGAGACACGTATTACAAAACAATAATTTGCACATTTAATTTTGCAATGTCGATATAACCTAATTGCACAACTAAGCAGGTTATTTGCATCTTTTAGTATTATTGCTGTTACTGTTGTTGCTGTTCTTGCTGCTGGTATTTTTGTTGCTGCTACTATGAAGAGAAAACTTAATTACTCAAGCCATACCTTACATTTATACTACAGCTGTTGTGCTCAGATTCATTTCACAACACACAACTTGAATTTTATCGCTGTTGTCGTGAAGAGATAACATCATTGGAAGGATTAGAGCGACATTCGCGACCTATATTGCCGGCAAGAACAGAATAGGGATTCCTGACCTACTTGCTGTGTCTTACCTCTTACTACCCCTCTCCTTAACCTAAATTCCCTCCTCCCCTTCTCTCTCATCCTCCCTCTCCTCCCTTCCTCTCTCTCTCTCTCTCTCTCTCTCTCTCTCTCTCTCTCTCTCTCTCTCTCTCTCTCAGTATACTATATATATATATATATATATATATATATATATATATATATATATATATATATATATATACATATATATATTTATTTATTTATTTATTTATTTATTTATTTTGCCCTTCTCCTACATGTTTTAGTACAATCTACTCTCCAATTCTCTGACTGATTATGAACTTGGACGGCCTCTTATGCCTCGTTTGAATTAATCGATTACATGCTTTGCGCGCCCTAATTATTTATGGCGTTTGTCATAGTTTAGATGTCAGCCATCATTTAAGGGTAAGCCTACAGGTTAACTTAGCCTGACCTCACCTCTCTCGATACTTCCTGACCAAACCTACCTTACCCAGTTCTAAAAACCTATCCATCCTAACCTCACCTCACCTCCTTGCTGCTACCTGACTTAATAACTAAAACTAACCTAACAATGAACCCAAGTTTCCTCAATGATTCAGACCCAAAACTAATTAAACTTAGCCTTACCTAATTTCACTCTCCCAGACTCTTCCGACTTAACTTAATTTACAACAAACCTCCTAACCTGACCTCACTTAACCTCATCTCCCCCAGCGCCGTCTGACCCTATATCTATGACGAGGCCGCAGGTAACACGTGTGGAAATGGTAGAATCAGTCTGACCCTGGTGGATTTTGGCAGTAATGTCAGGCGGGGCCCTCAGACAGTGTGTCAGGATTGGGTGGGGGCGTGTGGCAGTGGCTACGAGGAGGTGTGGAGAAGGTCGAGACATAGAGGGAAGGAGAGGGAGGCATCAAAGGAGGAGAGAGAGAGAGAGAGAGAGAGAGAGAGAGAGAGAGAGAGAGAGAGGGAGGGATCATGGGAAGAGAGAGAGAGGGAGGGAGGGATCATGGGAAGAGATAGAGATGGAGGGGGGACGGGATGGTGATTGGGAAGGAGGAGGGATGTAATGGGATGGGAAGATGAAAGGGAATGGAGGGAGGGTTAAGAGAAGGGATAAGAAGTGATGGAATAAGGAAGAAGAGAGAGATAAGTAGGTAGGACGTGAGAGGAAAGGAGGGAGAGAGGAAAAAGGGGGAGAGAAAAGAAAGGAGGGAAAACGGAAAAGAGATGGGGGAGAGGGGAGAGAGAGGAGTTTGGAAGGAATGGGGGAAGGAGAGAGGGAATGGGGTAGAGAAACAGAGGAGCCAAAGGGGAAGCAGGGAGGAGAAAGGAAATGGAGGGAGGTGATGGAGAGGACGTAGAAGAGGTTGACAATGCGGAAGGGGAGATGAAGGGTAGAGAGAAGAGGAAAGGGGAAGGGTTAAGGGAGAGAGCATGAGGAAGTGGCTACGACTTGGCAAGGTGAGGGTTGCAGCAGGGAGGTAGAGGAGTGAGGGAAGGAGGGAGGAAGGGAGTTAAGGAGCATGAAAGGGAAGGAGGTAAACAGGGGAGATGAAAGGGAGAAAGGATGGAAGGGGAGATAATGGATGGGGAGGGGGGATGAAAGGGAAGGAAGATGAGATGAACGGGAAACGGGGAGATGGATGTGACTATGTGTAAGGAAATACAAAGGAGTACAAAGGAAACCACGCAGCAACAGACACATTGGCCCTTTCGAGTCTATTATAATCGGTGGACTATAATCAAGGTAACGGTAATTCATTCATTATAACTAAGCGGAGATTTTCGTCCTTTTGCACACACACACACACACACACACACACACACACACACACACACACACACACACACACACACACACACACAAACTCCAGCCCCTCATGAATCATCTAGCTGGGCAGTAATATGAACATATGAATAATATATATACGGGAGCGCGTCGCCTTGTATTTAGAGTTCCATCTGAGAAATCACCAGGCTTACCCGGTGTATAATCGCCCCCATAAATATCCCGGAGTGAGAATGGGACGCTGACTCGAGCTATATTTTTGCTCCCTTTCTTCAACATTATTTCCTTGCTCGCTCGATATGTTTTTTACTCTCTCTCTCTCTCTCACTCTGGATAGGAATGAATCATGCCAAAAAGAAATTAAAATTTTACAAGGAAATAGTGAGGACGATGGAACTGACAGAAAAGGAAATGATAACATGAAAAGAATGATAAAGATTCACAGCGACTGAACAAGTGAAAAGCGTGGAGAGGAAAAGGTGAGAAGATGATCAGACAGGAAGCGAAGACAAAGGAGAGGATTGAAGAGTGGATATGAGATGATGAGATAGTGTATACTAGGGATGAAGATGAACGAAAGGGGGGTGGATGATAAAGAAACGAGAGAAGAAAGACGATGAGAAACTGAGAGTACCAAAAAATAACATACACAACAGGAATGGCAGAAAGAGGAGAAGAAGAGGGAAAAAAAAGAAGAAAAATGAGAAGACCCAAGTAACAAGGAACACAATGGGAATATACAAAGAATGAAGATAAAGGGAAAGCGTGTGAACTAGAAAGATAACGACAATAAATATGACTGAGAATAATGCAGTTAATAAAGGGGATAACAATGGGTCGGATGCAAAGAATGGAAATGAGGAAAAAGTGGAAAATAAGAAACGAAAAGAGGAACCAACATAACAAGCGAGACAATGCAAGGAGACAAGAGAGAGGAGACGAGGAAACGACGAGGAAGGAAGCAGAAATAAACAATGAGACAGATAAAATAAGAGAAATTAAGGATCATAAGATAATGACCTGTACCGAAGAACAATATACTCGTAAGAAAGGGGTAAAAGAAAATGGAAGAACGACGGAAAGAAAGAAATTTAAGAAAAAGTGATGAGATGAAAACGAAATGCAGAAAAGGATGGGACTAGGATGGTACAAAACAAGAAGAAAAACTGAAGAAGAGAGATGAGAAGAGGAAGCAAGGAAGAAGGAGATGAGAATTATGTGCACATTAAGAACGAAGAGAGAAAGAAGAGAATGGGACACAAAGAAAGGAGAGAGAAAAAGAAAAGGGATGGAGATAGGACCCTGAAAAGAAGAAAAGGAACACTGAAATAGGCTCAAAGATGGGAGTGAAGACAGGATGGAGGTAATAGGAACGAGAAATGAAGTAGACAAGAGGACAAGTTGATTACACAAAGACCTTGTCAGAAGAAAGTGGGTAAATTTTGGAAGGCTGAGGAAAATGGAATAATGGAGTACGTGCATGAGCCAGGGAAGAGAGAGGAGTGGAGGGGAAGGAAGGAGGGAAAGATGAGGGAAAACAGAGAATTTAAAGATAAGCAGAAAAGAAGGTCGAATTAAGAATGTCATGGGTAGAAAAAGAAAAGATTACGAAATGGGTGAAGAAAAGGCGTGAAGGAAGAAGGAAGAGAAAAGGGAGAAGAAAGGATAATCAAAAATAGAGGGTGGAATAATATATGAAAATGGTAAGGTAATGTAAAAGGGAAAGGAAAAGAGTGGTGCTTGGAAAAGGAGGAAGAGGAACTGTAGACTGACAAGAAGGATTAAAAATGGAAGAAAGAAGTAGGAAGAAGGAGGTATCTTTGTTAAAAACTGATAATGATGTGAATGCAAAATAACTTATTCTCTTCTAAAAATCAACTTTTCGGAATATAATAACTGACTTGGAATTATGACTATGATGATAGTAATAATATTGATTTCTACTCCTAAACAATTCTTTAAAACAACTTCTTTAGTCTTGAAACTTACATGGATAAAAATTTTGCATTCCTGTTATCCTTCACTTCCTTTTCACAACAGGACTATTGTTTTTATTTATCCTTCTTTCTCCCCACTCCTCCTCCTCGTCTACTTCCTCCTCCTCCTCCCTGCATGAAGCCAATATTGCAGTATCGTCAACATCTCCCGTGATGCACCTTCGACAATATCAACAGCAGCCTCCTCTAAGAGCACGCACTTCCTTCACTCTCTCCACAAACAACACCGTAATATCATTCTCGCACCCCACTTTGCCCCCTCCATCCCACCCCGACCCACTTCTGCTGCTACTGTCATAAAAGACTTAGAAATAATGTCATAAAAGACTTTGTAGTTACATGCAGAGAAGGTTTGTTGTTTAGTTGTCACTCTCGATTTCTTGTAGTAGGAATTAAAGATGAATACAGTGAGTGGATCTTAATTTATTATCTTCAGGGAAATCTAAGTTGAGCAGGGTATGTCTTACAGAGACAATATAGTAAGTAAGTCTAGTTGAGCCCCTCTTTCTTGTTCACTCTCTCCACTACCTGTCGGTTCAGATGCTAGCCTCCTTCTGAGCTCTCCTTCCTAAATTCTGGTGAAACAGGGGTCGTGTCACGTGTGTCATACTGTGGTTGGAAAGTTCCAGAAACCTGTGTGTGAGTATGTGTGTATGTCACTAGGCTTTGTTCCCCTGCTATCTCGCTGACACACTACCTACATCATCCCCTGACTTTGCTACTTCCTATGTGTCGTCAACATTTCCTCAGTTAACTTGCAAGATCATTTCCCTTTCCCAGGCTTGCATGGAGCTGTCTATCTATCTATTTATCTATCTATCTATTATGATTTCTAATTATAATATGGACTCATAACATTACTCGGCCACGCCGCTGAAGGTCCTCCGACAGCAATCATCATTGACATATGCTAATCCATTAGTACATAATATTGATTATAATATTGTATACATATAATATGCATAGTAAATTGCAATGATTCAGTAATATTACATTTTAAACAAGTTGTATACATATTTGAATAAATGCACTAATGGTAAAATATTTAACTGTAATATAGTATGTACATGGGTTATTGTAGTGAAATGCATACATGCAAGAGAAAAAAAAATAGTTTAAAATTAAGATTATGGTAAGAGTGATTAATATTCCATTTAAAGATAATGGTACTGGTATGCCATACTTCTATATCATGGGTCAGTCTTCTTTGTATATATATATATATATATATATATATATATATATATATATATATATATATATATATATATATATATATTTATATAATTAATACTATATACAAAATATGTACACTTCATTCAGGGGGGTTAACTTGGATGTTAACTCTCCCCCCACTAAATACTGACTCCAAATTAGCAATTCTTGCATGCATTCTGTGCATTGCGAACAGCAGTACTGCAACTACAATGCAGAAGATTATAAAGACAGTAGGTGCTGGGCTATACACATAATATGGGTTGAACATACTCAAACTCAAATCTTCCCAGGGCTTCATTGTTTCATTGATCAGTTGCATAGTTTCATACTTAGGTGAAGTCAACTTAATACTTGTGCTCATGTTTAAGTCCATATCAGGCAGTGGGTGAAAATGTTTGTGTGTATGATTGAGAATGGCGTAGTGATTGATGGTGGATAAAGTAGACATGGCTTGTGTAAATACCGCACAGTAGTCTGGTGCTATGTATAATCCTGAGGCTGAAGTATGAGATGGTGGTATATCTGGACAGACTATGTAAACTGATGTGTTATGAGTGAAATAAAAAAAACTGTGAGTGTCCGATGCGTTGATGGTGTACAAGTTTATTTGCAGCAAAAGTGAAGTTGCAATAATTATGAATATTGTCATTTCTGATGATAGCCATTTCACAAGGGACTGTATCTGTAGGCTGAAACGTGAAAATGTACGCAGGACAAAGATGAACAGCATGTAAGGATGTGCGGCACTTTCGTTCAATCGTTGATTCACTTGCGAAAGTGACAGTGTCCCGTCTCTTGGAGACCATGATGAGTTCGGTGTCTGTGTTGATGTTGATGATGACCAAAGTGTTGTTATTTTTATAGGGGAAGGGGTGTATTTGTTATACTGTGAACAGGTCTTCAGTTATGAATGGTACATGAACTACTACTGATGTTGGTGTTAGTGTTGCTTCTAAATATGGATAATATTGCATGAATTCCCTACTGCGGAATAAAGGCTTCAATTTATGTTTATGTATGCCTTGACTAATTATCTGACGTAGCTCATGAACTGGGAGTAAGTCAATTGTGATCTTGCCATCACCAGCATTCGAAATTCCTCGCATAAGTGCCCTGTAACGATCTCTAGTGTTGTCTAATTGTAGTAGAATCGTGTCAATATGTTCTGTGATGATGGAGAAGTGTTGGAAAAGTGTAATGTTTCCTTCCATTTCATTTATTTTATCTACACTTTCGAGAGCTATATTTTCTGCCTTTTTCAGATTTTTCACAATTGTCTTCATTGCTGAGTCCTGTGATGAATTGATCTTGGTATGTTAGTACCTGAGCTATCTTATTAAATTTGTTGTTTATTTCTTTAAGGTCATCCTCTGTAGCCAATCCAAAGATGTTCCCAAGAACTGCGCCACCCAGGTCGAACAAACCGCGCTTTTGGCGAGTACGTGTGATGTTGTTCCTGTCTCTCAGTACCTCCGTTCCATAAGATGGGAGATCTTGGATCATGATGAGCATAGTTGACTTTGCCTGCTCTAGTTTCCATTTCGCTAACTTCACTATTTCATTCACTTCCTTTGTGTTATGTGCTTGTGAAACCTAGCTTCCTATCATGAAGTCCAGGGTTCGCATAGGCTTCGCAAGATTGTCTAGATAAGAAGGTAATTCATACAAGTAATCTAGACTTATTTCAGTACTCATGACGTCCTTAACGATTGTAGTCGTGGCCGTTGGAGCTGAGGCATCCTTGTCGTAATATGTGTTGGGGGTCTAAGTGCGCATATCCTCTTGCAATGTAGAGGAGAATCCATAGCATAAGTTCCTTCATCGTAACCTACCAAAAAAAAAAATCTATTAATTTCCTAATATGGTCATGCTGTGGTCGATGATAGTGATGATGTGCGTTACGTTTGATTGTTATTTCATTTATAGAAGGAGTTTAAATCGATATTTAATTCTCGTAAATGATGTACTGTAGATTTGATTGGAACAGTTGCACCTATGTTCGATTGTTTGGTATATAGCCTTAATTTCGTTTTATAATCATTGTTGTTTTCTTGCTTGGTTTCTTGAGGTACGTTCGCCTGTTCGGTTGTATCCGATGCTGAATAATTATTGGATAATTTCCTTGAAACTCGTTCTAAATGGTCAATATGAACTTGTTTCTTTTCGCCACTTGACAGTGACTTAATTAAAACTTTGCTTGCTTTTATGTTAATTACTCTGTATGGGCCCTCAAATTTTGGGGATAATTTATTGTCTCTCGTATGAATGATACCATAAACAATGTCTCCTAAGCTGATAGGTGAATCTCTTGTCTTCTTGTTAAATGCCTCCGTCATTTCTTCCTTGGACATCGTTAATTGTTTTTAGACTCTTTTGTGTATGTCCTGGAATTCACGTAAACGTAGTTTAGAGTAATCATCGTAATTGTATATGGGCAGACTATCACCTTCTAGGAGCTCATATGGTAATTTTTTATCTGTACCATATATAGTGAAATGTGGTGTGTCACCTATGGATTTATTTATAGATCCATTAATTGAGGCTTCTGCTCTGGGAATCCAATCATCCCAGCTTGCATAATTTTCACTGAGAATGTGTCGTAGCACATCTAATATCTTTTTATTTTGTCTCTCTACCAACCCATTCGATGCTGGGTGATAAGCCAAAACGTTAATCTTTTTGATGTTGTATTGTTTACATATTTCTTGTATGATCTCAGAATTAAATTCTCCTTCATTATCACTTATTAGTACCTTTGGGGTAGTAAAGCGACATATTACATTATCTGTTATTGCCTTTGCTACTGTCTCTGCTGTCTTATCTTTAATTGGAGCTAAAATGACATAACGGGAAAAATGATCCGTTGCTACGAATAGGTATAGGTTATGATTGTATGATAATGGCATCTTGAGTAAATCAACAGCGACAACGTCCCATGGCTGATGTGGTACAGGGTAATTACCCATCGGTGTAGGTGTGATTGGGTATCCTTTGTGTTTCGCACATGATTCGCATCTGTCTATATGATTGTTTATATATTTTCGTAATGAAGGCCAGTAATATAACAGCTGGGCTTGTTTGAATGTCATATCCTTTCCAGAATGTCCTGCATGTGGGCTATCGAGTATCGTTCGTAATACTTGGGGTATCATGTCATTAGGTACTACCAACTGGTTAGTATTTCTTTGGCGTTTTGGTTGTTTAGAGTTAATCTTGTATAATGTATTATTGACCATTGTGAATTGTTCGAGTGGGACATGCAGTTTAGGTAATTGTATGTCATCTCCACTTTCTAACTTGTATATAACTTTAGACCATATTGGGTCAAGTCTTTGTGCCTTTGCGATATCATCGTGGTTTGGGATATTTCCTTTGAGATCTAATGCCGCGACCTGAATTATGTTCGGGTTCCTTGATAATGCGTCAGCTACTATGTTCATTTTACCTTGTATATAATGAATTTGTACACTGTAGTTTTCAACGATATAGAAAAATGCAGAGAATGGTCTTGTAGTCTCTGTGAAACTGATATATAATCTTATCATACCTTTCACTGTAATTTGTTTTCCATCTACCGCATATAAATCTAAATCAGCTTCATCCAGAAAAGTTACTTTCTTCTTATTTTTAAGAATTCTCTTTATTTCTTCATGTGTTATTAAGTTCACTGGAGAGCCTGTGTCTAAAAATAAGGAAACGTTTTGATCCTCACATACAGCTGGTATCAAGATACACTCATTTCCCAACATGCCTCCTATGTGAATTTCAGACTTGTTTTTCTTTACGTTTGTTCGTTTTTTGTCATAACTTGGTCTTCCCCCGATTTGAACATAGACACAATTTTTTCTACTGTTTTGCAATCACTGGTCCAGTGCCCTTGGTATCTATGATGCCTACAGTAAGGACCAAATCCTTGTGTCTTTTGTCTATCCTCTTTTGCTTTGATAAAGCATTCATACCTTGTGTGTCCTGGTTTTGCACAATAATGATATAGAATGGACCTATCTCTTGACCGTGACCTACGAGGTGACTTCCCATAAGTAGTGTTGTTTTTGGCGCGAGACCTGCTCGGGCTGCGCGAAAACTTATGAAACTGCCTGTAACCTGGTGTTTGTGATCGAGCCCTCGTCACGTTTAGTTGTTTGCTCTGCCTGCTTTTGGGTCGCGATCGATTTTGTTCTCTGTTTGGGGTCGGTGTAGATGTTTTCACAGCTGATACTGTCTCAGGTACTCTTATTCTACTAGAATGTGCAGGTGTGTCGACCATACCTGCTTTACTGCACTGCATCTCTACCTCGTTCATTAAGTCTAGTAAGCACATGTCTGGGGTGTACGCGATCGTCTTGGCGATCTTAAGGGTCCTATCAGGTAATTTACACAAGGCAGCTACATAACCAATGATGTCCACGACGAGGTCTGGGGACATCTTTCCATCATCTGTTATCCAATTTGAGTTTTCCAAAGTAACTAACAATGTTATTTTGATTGTGGAGACATCAGCAGTTATTTCACTGAGCACATGGTTTGTAGTGTGCTCCCTTACAAGATCTACAATCTTATGTAATTCTGGATTTATACCTGGCAAGAAGTTCGTACCTCCAGAATATTTCTTCAAAAATTCAGTTTTAAATTCATCATATGTCCTAGCTTTAAGGAGCTTGTCAGATCTCAATA
Source organism: Coenobita brevimanus (assembly GCF_032717465.1). Classification (NCBI taxonomy): domain Eukaryota; kingdom Metazoa; phylum Arthropoda; class Malacostraca; order Decapoda; family Coenobitidae; genus Coenobita; species Coenobita brevimanus. The sequence continues at coordinate 25,462,510 of NC_137027.1, read as the reverse complement.
AATTGCTTGCTGGACATCTTTCCTGGCTTATGCAAGATGAAAAAATGGCATCTCAGCACATGGTGACGTCGGCTTCCCACACTGGTAGCTGTGGTGAATACTGAGTAGCGATGCTTAACCTGGGTGAAGAGAGGTGAGTAAGTCGCGTTATAAATGTGGCTCTGGTGTTTTGCTGCGTGTCTTGACCTCTGAGTCAGCGATGGAGGTAGGCGGGAGAGAGTGGTGGGGGTTTGTGTGCTTGTTGCTTTGGTCTTTCCTCTTCTTTATTTGTTTTGTTTTTTATTCTTCTTGTTGCTGCTTGAAGTTACGTGAAGATTATAGAGTTGTTTTGTAGACTTGTAGGCTATTTGCATTGTAGGCTGTATTTTGTAGGAATTCACTGTAGAACTGAAGCTAATCTTGTAGAGTCTCGCCTGCTTTTGTAGAAATTAGCTTTTGATTTGGAGACGATGTCTGTAGTTTCGCTGGCCACCAAATAATGTCATAAAAGACTTAGAAATAATGTCATAAAAGACTTTGTAGTTACTTGTAGAGAAGGTTTGTTGTTTAGTTGTCACTCTCGATTTCTTGTAGTAGGAATTAAAGATGAATACAGTGAGTGGATCTTAATTTATTATCTTCAGAGAAATCTAAGTTGAGCAGGGTATGTCTCTCCACTACCTGTCGGTTCAATCGCTAGCCTCCTTCTGAGCTCTCCTTCCTAAATTCTGGTGAACCAGGGGTCGTGTCACGTGTGTTACACTGTGGTTGGAAAGTTCCAGAAACCTGTGTGTGAGTATGTGTGTATGTCACTAGGCTTTGTTCCCCTGCTATCTCGCTGACACACTACCTACATCATTTCCTGACTTCGATACTTCCTATCTGTCGTCAACATTTCCTCAGTTAACTTGCAAGATCATTTCCCTTTCCCAGGCTTGCATGGAGCTGTCTATCTATCTATTTATCTATCTATCTATTATGATTTGTAATTATAATATGGACTCATAACACTACTCCCTTCCCGAATCTCTCATCCTTTCTTCTCCTATCCTCACCCATCTCTTCCACTCTCTTCGTCTCTTCCCTTATCCCCCTCCTCTCATCCTTCCTTTCCTCTTATCCTTTCTCTCTCCCCTTCTCCCTCCCCTACCCTCCCTCCTCCACCCCCCCCCCTCTCTCTTCTCCAGACTTTCAACATTCAGGAGTACATTTTCTTTTAGCATTTAACTCCTCCTGTCAGATAGGTATTTTACTACCTTTCATCTATCTCTAGATAAATTTATGTAGATTAATGCATACTTTTTAATTTATATGCTTTATTTACCACTCAGTACGAACCCTAATACTCTGGAAACGTTGTCGCTGAAGGCAAAGCACAAAAGGGTACAGTGACGCATGCATTTACTTTTATGACTTTTCTTTATTTCCTCCTATACGATCACATTTTCACCTTTCTGAATTTTGTCAGTACTTATTCTTTACCCACTTGAGTGCGATGACATATTTTTACTCGCGTCGTGGGGAGCTGGGTATATGAGAGCAGCCGCTTCACGATATGATTCTATCGCCCCATCTTTCCTCGAGTCTCCCCCTCCTCCCTTCCCCCTTGCCCTCTCGTCTCCTCTCCTCTCCTCTCATCTCCCCCTCCTCCTTCACCTCCCCTCTCCCCCCTTCCCCTTTCCCTACCCTCTCTCCCTTTCTCTCTCCCCATACAGTCCCCTCCCCTATCCCTCTCCTCCTCCCCCTCCTCCCTGATCTCGCCTTTCAGAGAGTACATTTTTTTTAGCCACTAAAGTTCTTCAGCCCGAGGACTCCTTTTGAAATTTACTCTTGTTGCTACCACGCGATTTTACTCAGCACAAAAAAAAAAGACTCCTACTAATGAAGAGGTTGAACCCCTCCAGTTCGAAAAGCCTCTCAAGCTGAATAAAATCGTCTGGGGATAGCAAAAATGAAACGAAAGAGGTCGCTGTAATGAAGGATAATCCTTTTAGTACGACAACACTTCTACCCATCGTAATAAGAGAGATACAAGGAGGCAGAGTGGGTCTACTAATATTTTCCTGTTCTAGTTTTTGCATTTGCTTTTGGAAAACTTTTGATTCCACTTTTGCTACATCCATACCATCCTCCTACTCCTGTTTTCAGCTCCTGTTCTAGTTTTGTGTCATTCATTCATTCATCCATTAATCATTACCATCACCATTATCATCATCATCACTGTCAACATCGTTATGCCCAGGACTAGTTAAGGAACTACAGGTCCCATGATATGGATGATCAAATACCGAACCACTGAGTCATTCTCCTAGCTAAAGTATAATAACAAAACCAAAGAAAAAACCACGAAAAACCCATGACAGTCAAGAAACGGACCCTAATCCTTGCTAGACTAAAAGCCAGCCAGCAGCAGCAGCCGTAGTATTGGCGCAAGTGTGTTTGTGTACATCCTGGGACTCTGCAGTGGCTCTACAACAAATGTTTGCAACTTCCCCTTCCTGTGTTACCAGATGGGCTATCCTACACTCCCTCTCTCTCTTCCTTCCCCCCCCCCTCCTATCTCTCTCTCTCTCTCTCTTCCATCCACCTTGCGCTTTTCCCTTAGTTCTCTTCCCTCCCGCCCCCCCCCTTTTTTTTCCTCTCTCCTACATCCCCTCCCCTCCCTCCCTCCCTCTTTCTCTTTCATCTGCTCCCCACTCATGCCCCTCTCTATCTTCCTTCTTCTCTCCCCCCCCCCTCTTCTCTTCTCTTCTCGTCCTTCTCCTCTCTGTCTCATCCCCTCACCTCAACATTCCACAAGTATATCCTTGAGCCTCACCCTCTAGATCTTCCCTAATCTCCCCTTCGATCTCTTCATCACTTCCTTCCCCTATTGGGGACACTCTCTCCCTTAGCCAGGAAAGTCTGTTTGTGTATGTTTGTCTATCTCCTTCTCTATGTGTCTACTTATCGATCTGTCTATCTACCTCTGTCAAATTACAAAAATCCAGACAAATGGTAGTCATATGTAAAGTAATTCGGTATGGACACTCAGAACATAGTAATGGAATCATGAAACTTGCCTGTTACTTCCCTCTTTGTTCTCAAAGCCAAACGCAGTGTTAGTTTCATTCCTGGAACCAAACGCTGAAAGCCTACCAGAGTTTCACCTTTCAAAGAACGTTAAATAGATGAGAGCTAAAACACAATGCAGCTAAATGACAAAATGAGTTCAAAGGAAAGCAGACACCAACAGATAGCGGTTCTTTCGAGGCTGTTTGCTATAGTGAAAATTATGACTGTGATATCTTAATTCCTGATGCTGATGATAAGTATAGCAAAGCAAGACGCTAGTGATCATAAGCAGGGCGAAGGACGGACAGAGGACGAAAAACTCAGAATTGACAATAACCAATACGAAAATCCATATTCACCAATAGGTCCTAAGCAGTCCCTCCTCTCTACAAGGTCGATGCTTAACTTAAAAAAATAAAAAAAATGAGGTGTGGGAAGCGAACCAGGGGATACAAAGTAAAAACAAATTCAAAGTTGTGAAAAATACTGACATTTCATAGAGTTATATTTCAATGAAATTTGTAGGATCTATCGTACAATTTCTCACTTGTTGGTTTCTGCATACTGCTTGTTAATATCCTATCGTATGAAAATTATTTAGATGATATACAGCATAACATATTCTTTTGCAAATATTCCTGAAAAAAAAAAATCTATACTCAGTATTAAAATCGTCGTATGGATTAATCTCAATAGTGTTTCCACCCAACAATCGCTATGTTTTAAGATATTTCCATACTCTAAATAACATGTTTCATCATGGGCTGCCCCTCAATCCTTCCACCAAATTTAGTTAAAATCGGGTAAAAATTAAGAGACATCTCACCGCCGAAACTAATGTGAAAACAGTTCCGGTCGTGAGATAACTCGAACAATTTTCATCCTATTTTAACCAAACTTAACTAATTTTTTGGTGAATAGATCAAATATCAAGGTCACAGAGCAAGATCAACTTAAACTTTGCCCTGTGACTTTAACCATTAACCTATTGTTCTAACATAAAATACAACCCCTCATGTTCTTTACCATAAAAATTACTTTCAACACCATTATCATTATCACTTGTATCACCATTATCTATTTCAAGCCTTCATCATCATCATAATCATCATCATCATCATCACCATCATCATAACCCGACCTCTAACTAATAAGATCGGGAGGGTACGGAGCGAAAAAAAAAACATTTTAATCTCATTTCCACCTAATGACTCATCTCACCCTCATTTCCCTTTACTTATCCAACGGGCTGAGGTCAAATGTCAGTTCTGGCTACTGTTTCCATCGTCATTATCACCATCATCATCAATAGTCCAAAGTTTCACCTGCAAAATCATCATCAGTATTTTCACCTCTGTCACCACCCCCAACCATCATCATCATCATCATCATCATCCTTCTCCTCCTCCTCTATCATCATCATTAAGTACTCCTGATCCTGGTGGCCATCATCAACAAAATATCCATCACCACTACCCTACCACAACCATCATCATCATCATCATCATTATCATATCCACAAACCTACTGTCATTTCTGGCTACTGTTTCCATTGTCATTATCACCATCATCATCATCATGATCATCAATAGTCCAAAGTTTCACCTGCAAAATCATCATCAATATTTTTACCTCTGTCACCACCACCAATCATCATCATCATCATCATCCTTCTCCTCCTCCTCTATCATCATCATTAGGTACTCCTGATCCTGGTGGCCATCATCAACAAAATATCCATCACCACTACCCTACCACAACCATCATCATCATCATCATCATCATTATCATAGTCACAAACCTACTGCAAGCCCTAATCACCACCTTTATCGCCACCACCACCACCACCACCACCACCACCACCACCATCTAATTAGTCGAGCTTTCGGTCAGATGTCAAACCAGGTCGCTCAGCCTTCAGCTCTGTGGCATCACCGACCCCACCTGCGCGGAAATGGATCACAGTTTTTAATTAAGGTGAACTCTGTAGCGGAAATGAGCCCGTGAGGTGACAGGAAGCATTTTCACTGATGACGCTATGAGTCGGTGTGACTTACCTAATGTAATGACTGTTCGTCTATTTGACTATCTGCTTGTGATCTGTTTATATCTATGTTTTATTCATTTATTTATTTTTTGCATCTATTTACCTATTATTATTTATTTATCTCTTATGTGCCGTGGCTCAGTGAGTTGCCAGGAGCGCTCCCGCTCTGGCCGAAGCGGTCGGAGGTTCGAGTCCACCCAAGGGTCACTGGTAGACAAACAGGAAGGCAATGAGGTCATAAAGTGCTACTCGTTCCAAACCCTAAAGTTCTCTACCCAGGGGCAACGCCTTGGCCCTGACCAAAAAAAAAAAAAAAAGGTGGGGGCAGGGCGTAAAACTCCCCCCAAAAAAAAAAAAAAAAAAAGTGCCTGTCCATTACTTGCGGCGGCATCATGTAAGGCGTAGTAAAAAAACAGACCATCAGACGTCAGTGTGTAATGTCTTATCTATCTGTCTAATCGAATTATCTGCCGACTTTATTTACCTGACGTCGCGTCCTGGAAAGGGTGGCTTTGACAAAAACGACCTCTTGGAAGAAAGCAAAAGGACGCACAATGGATGAAATGTCTATGTATCCATCTGTTTATCTCCCACTTACCGTCCGATACTCCAGCAATTTCTGTCCCAATATCCACTGCATATACCCCACCGACCACAACACATCATCCTTGCCTGCTTACGTATTCTCGCATCTGATCTCTCTCAATTTCGGTTTCTTCCTCTCCTCCTCCCAGCCGTCTCAGTTTAATATACTCTTCTGGCCACTAAAATTTTATTTTTTAATTGTATTTTACTTGTGATAAATGAATATTCAACTGTAATTCTATACCTTCTTCCAATTCCATCCGATCCTAACAAATCCTTCCTTCATCTATCTTAAGATCCTAATTTATTGGCGTAATGCAATTAATTCCTCTTACTCGTTATCATCTTTTATTCCTTTCTTTTACCAGCGATCCAAGAATTTTCTATCGCAACACTTTCCCTCTTCCACGAGACTGAAACAATTCTTAGTCTTCCTCCTCTCTCTCCAGACCCTCTAATCCAGCTCTTCTTCCCTGGACTCCCTCCTTTAATCCATAATCCAAGTTCCTTCCTCTGTGCCTGCCTGCCTGCCTGCCTCCTCGACTCGTGTTCTACAGTTCCATTCTCTATATCTCTGCCTGCCTGACTGATCTCTTGTTTTCGAAGTTGTCTTCTACCTGCCTGCCTGCCTGGCTGCTTGTCTGCCTGCCTTCTTGTTTCAATGACTGCTTCCTCCATGTCTTCCTGCTCCCTTGCCTGCTTGCCTAGATGTTTGACTCCTTGCCTACTTGTCCCCCCTGCCTACTTGTCCCTCTACCTTCCTGCCTGCCAGTCTTTTGTCCTACTTGTTTGCATGTCTTCCTACCTACCTACCTGCTTGCCTCCTTGTCTGACTGCTTGCTCATTCTGCATTCTAACTTTCTATTCTCTCTGCTTGCCTTCCCGCCTTGCTACCCACTTGTCTCCCTGATTGCTCATGACCTGCATTCTTGTGCTTCTCGCCACTCCTCTGTTTCGCTTCTGACACAAAGACACCGACACAGAAACTCAGGATACACATTGAAACACATACGAATCACCAGATACAGAAAAATACCCCGATGCATAAAACACACCGAAATACACACAGATAATGACAGAACTTATATACAGAAGCATTTTCTATGTCACTCCATCTGTCTCTGTCGCTGTGTCTTTCTGTCTGTCTGTCTGTCACACACACACACACACACACACACACACACACACACACACACACACACTAAACAGATAAAGCACAATCATCGAGGCAGAAAACACGGATCGGAAACTCTTCAACATATTACCCGGCAAACAGACTCCTCTCTCTCGTGCCCACTGGCGTCTGATCTGATAAGCTGGTGGGGGCGGGGTCTGCGAATACTGCTCCAGACCTCTCTCTCTCTCTCTCTCTCTCTCTCTCTGTATTTCTTTTTTTCTGTCGTTCTCTGTTTTCTTTTTCTCTATCTCTGATTCCGTCGTTCGGGTTGTCTGTCTGATTGTGTCTTTTTCTCATTCCTTCTCTTTCCCTCGCACTATCTAAATTTCCTCCCCCTCCCTCTCTCTCTCACACACACACACACACACACACACACACACACACACACACACACACACACCTTCTCTACGCCACCACACCTCCACCTAGGCCTTCCATCCTGCACCACACTTTCACTTCCCCCCACTCCTTCTTCCACACCACCCATCTCGCCGTGTCAACCAACCCCAGGGAAATCAAGCGCAGTCTGGAATAGGGACCAATGAGTGTATATACTGGGGAGACTCGCGGACAGTCATGGTAAACGCAAAAACAATATTAAAAGTGTATGTTGTTTAGAATTCTGACAGGTATTATAACGTCATTTTTATATTTATCATCATCATCGTCATCTTAATCAAAGGAACTCCCAAAATATCCTCCTCTTTCCTTGTCTCCTTCTTGTCCCTTCTCTTCTCCCTTCTCCTCCCCTATCTTCTTCCTCCATCTCCCCTCCTCCCTCCTCCTCCTCATTATCATCATCATAATTACTATCATCAGCATCACCAAAACAACTAAACTATCATTATCTTTCTGCT
>NC_137027.1:25429940-25454711 GCF_032717465.1 Coenobita brevimanus | reverse complement strand
TAGCAACCAACTTTGCTACGTGCCCACCTGCCTCCATATATACTTACCTATGTCCCAGACAACGTATTTACCTACCTACCCACACACGTACCAACCTTGACAAAATTCTTGTCTTTGCCAAAACAGGTAGCAAAACCGAAGAGCAGAAAAAGTAATCTATGTTTGAATGTCAATTAGTGGAGGAACAGGATTTGGGGCAACTAGTTAGAGCGTGTTGGGAATGTCATTTGTGGCGCTTATGTAGGTGGAAAACGATTGACAGCTTTCGTGCCTTGATTACTGTGTGTAATTCACCGGGTCGGTCAGGATCACTTGATGGTCGTGATGGTCAGCCTTTACCCTCCCGGAAGGGAGCTGAGAGCTCATATAGTCCGATCTAAGGGCAAGGCTGTGACCTTCACACACGCACACACACCCGTCCCCTTGCCTCAAGGGGACAGTAACCACCCACTTCGTCAGTGAAACTTTTCGCAACCTGAGCGAGGCGCGAACTCCCGTCCACCAGTTGGCAAGCGAGAACGTTACCACTGCACCAGTGTGTGTGTGTGTGTGTGTGTGTGTGTGTGTGTGTGTGTGTGTGTGTGTGTGTGTGTGTATGTGTGTGTGTGTGTGTGTGTGTGTGTGTGTGTGTGTGTGTGTGTGTGTGTGTGTGTGTGTATGTGTGTGTGTGTGTGTGTGTGTGTGTGTGTGTGTGTGTGTGTGTGTGTGTGTGTGTGTGTGTGTGTGTGTGTGTGTGTGTGAGAGAGAGAGAGAGAGAGAGAGAGAGAGAGAGAGAGAGTAAACCTCCTTGTATTATATGCCTGTTAAAAAGAGAAAAAAAAATGTTTCCTTTATATGAACATTAATATTAATTTTCTTGGGCATCGTTTTGTGTGTGTGTGTGTGTGTGTGTGTGTGTGTGTGTGTGTGTGTGTGTGTCTGTGTGTGTGTGTGTGTGTGTGTCTGTGTGTGTGTGTGTGCTGGTAGCTGTGTGTTTGTTATCTTTTTATTGTTATTTGCATATTCTTCCTAAATAATATACTACAATCTCTTTTAACTTTTGGCATCACAGTATTTCTAAGTATAATTTATAGGCAAAGTCTTGTAACAGGATTTCCTGTGGAAAAATAACATACCGATATTTATTTGCACAATGTCCACAGCTGATCAGCTTCCAATAACAACAGTAAAAATTATATACGCATACTGTTCCCTTGATCCGTTCCTCATATTAAAAAAAAAAAAAGTGTAGTTTCGTCTCCACTCAGCTTCTGATTTCCCTGGACACGAGTCTTTGTGTTTTGTGGGCAATCAGTATCACCAGCACTTTTCTCTCTCTCTCTCTCTCTCTCTCTCTCTCTCTCTCACACACACACACACACACACACACACACACACACACACACACACACACACACACACACACACACACACACACACACACACACAATCCCATAACGGAATTAATTGGCTTCATATCATTATTGTCATCAGCTGCTAGAGGGGGAGGGAGGCGTAAATAATATTCATCCAGGTAACTCCTTTGATGACGGAGTACCTGTTAGCCTCTTCAGCACGAGGATGTTATGTACAGGGGTGACCTACATATAACGTGTACAGCTCCGTTCAGAAGTTCGTGCTACACCCAGCGTGGAAGGCGCTAGTCTCTGCCCCTCCTTCCCGGACGACAGGTTACAGCTTCGGACGTCCCACGAGCAACCAGACTTTGGCTAGTATCAAAGCAGTGTCATTTGCTCACCGACTGTTAAATGAAATGAGAATTTTATTTTCATACAGATATCAGTCAATCTTACTGCTGATTAAATGATGAAAGTATGTTTATATTCGCCCGCCTTAAAAAAAATAATAAAATAACAGCAGAAAAGCACATAACAGAATATTAGAAGCTCGGCTATGAAGCAATATGATTATGCGAGTTAGCGAGTTATCGCATGTCTTAATCCCTAGACACGGGCAGTTTTTCAGCTAATCATCTTCGCTCAGTATTTATGAACAGCTCTACCGTTTCAAGGAAAATCTAAGCAGCCAAAAATAATGTGTAAGCAGCCAAGATATTCACACATTTACGAAGTATCTGAACAGCTAAAATTCATGTTCATACTCAAAAGTAGATGAAGACGATTGGTGGAGTCTAAGGAATAATGGAAATCATATGTTTTAAGATGAAGTAGCTAACATGATGTTTCCTTTACGTAACCGTCTGTCTGTCTGTCTGTCTGTCTGTCTCTCTCTCTCTCTCTCTCTCTCTCTCTCTCTGTGGGATGTGGGAGGGGGGGTTCCACCGAGGTGTTTTGGCTATCCTCTGCTCAAAGGTGAATTCAGCACCATCACGTGCCCCACCAAGTTGACATATATCGGCGAGACGAGAAATTAGTGCTCAGAGGTCAAATTTTTTCGCGCTACGTGATGATGGCTTTTCCATCAGGGCAACAGCGCATCAACTTGACCTCACTACAAAAACTGTGATGAAGTGGATAAAGAGATGGGAGGAGAGTGCCAACCTTCAGGACCAACGTAAGTCATAAGTCTTTTGTATTACTGTAATGTTATACTAATAATGAATAATTGTGAACAATAGCTCCCAGTTATATTCCAGTGCTAATAGAAACTAAAACTAGTTTTCGGCCCCTGTGGAAGATGTCAGTGAAAATAGCTTTATACAGTGGACTGGCGTAGTAAAGGGGTGGGAGCGGGGTTGCAACCTTCTCGAGCATCAGTTTTTGGGAGAGTGGCAAATTACATCTTGAGTATTATAGTCAACGTTCCCATTTTACTTTCTGACGTGGTGTGGGTGACTAATGTAAAGCATATGCAACAGGTGTAAAAATAGTAATTATTATGCATTATTTTCATGGCCAAATATCCCCTACATTACATCCACAATTAATTATTAGTGGCTGCCAGAGCCAGCGGGCGGGGCCACGCACGGTGGCCTATGATCACTTCGCCTCTTCTGTTGCTTGTCTCACGTTCACACATCTCACACCCGAATATTCATTATGTCTAGTAAAGTCGTGATTTACATGCAATATATAATGTTCCGTGATACTTACCCAGCCAATGTTTGCTGAACCTTGTCTTGATCTCTCACAAAATATCAGACTTCGGTTCAGTGATGCATTGTCCACACAGTGTGTGTGTGGGGGGGATGTGGGAGTGGGAGGGGGAGGGTAGGAGTATAGGGGTGTAGGCCTGTGGGTTTGGGGGTATGGGTGAGGTGTGGGGGTGTGGGTATGGGTGTGGGTATGGGTGTGGGTTTGTGGGTGTGGGTATGGGTGTGTATGTGTATGTATGTGTTTGTGTCTGGGTGTGAGTGTGTCTGGCTATGGGTGTGTTTGGGTGTGGGTGTGTTTGGGTGTGGGTGTGTTTGGGTGTGGGTGTGTAATCACTTGAAACCCTTTGTATGGCATAAGGACGAAAATTATGGAGTAATGGCACTGGAAATGGGACAGTTTTGGAATGTGTGTGGCGTGTGTAAAGTGGGCTAAATAATGAATAATAGGAACTGAGAAATTGATGGTGTGAGGAGCCTTATTGATAACATAAACAGTTGGTGTGGTCATGAAGAGAGAATGGAGAACAATAGGAACTGAAAAATTTTTGGTGTGAGGAGGCTTATTGATAACATATAATGATATACAGTTGGTGTGGTCATGAAGAGAGAAAGGATCTTGATAAGGTGGTGAAAAAGTAAAGTCAAGTTTGAAAGTCGGCGGAGGTTTGGATGTTGTAGTTGTTGTTGTTGCAACCCCCGGTTCATCTCGTTGCGATCCCAATGGAAATCAGAAGCGTCTACCCGTCGATTCCAAAAGTCCTTGGTTGAAGTTATATTGAAAGACTGTGTTTGCAATAGTGATGTGCATGTGGTGAATGAATATGTTGTGGTGTGGGGGGTTGCCTTGCAGTGTGGGCAAAGTAACTTGTTTGTGAGTTGTATTTTGTGTCGGAACCGTAGCAGGGAACAGTGGTGACCACATCGCAGTCTGACTATACTGTTATTTTTTTTTTTTTTTTTTTTTAAGACGAAGATGCACTTGACAGGTTGATGATGACTGGCTGAATGCGACATGTCCGAGTAACATAGGTGTATTTCAAATAATTACCAAGTAATGTGACATTACCTGGTAATTATTTGAAATACGATGATGTTACTCGACATGTTGCATTCAGCCAATCATCATCAACCTGTCAAGTGCATCTTCGCCTCAATTAAAAAAAAAAAAAAATTGAGTATAGTTGTGTTCGTGTCTTTTTGGGTAGGGTTGATGAGGAGTGTATGTCTTGTGGTGGTTCACGAAGGATGCTGTTTGACTGAAGTGTTTGGATGGCTGTGGTGGCTAATGGATGTGTTTATGCACTGTATGTCTGTGATTTGTAGTGTTGGGTGATCTGTGATTTGTATTATTGGGTGGAGAAGGGGGTATGTTGCCGAGATACTCTGTGTAATGTTGGGCAGTTGTTCGTTTGTTTATTTTTGGATGGAGGTGATGCAACATGAAATTGCAAGGGTGAGATGGGTACTGAGCTACAGCAGTTAACTGTCTCACGTATTCATATGATCTTTGGAAATATTTTTGCATCTTGATGAAAGTGATCTATAATAATGATTTTGATGCATACTGTACTTATTCTTTAGGATTTGTTCGTCTCCTTAACTCTGCTGACTCCCTTCGGTCTCTCTCTCTCTCTCTCTCTCTCTCTCTCTCTCTCTCCAGGGATGGCCCAACCGGGAGAGGGGGGTCCCCCCCCCCAAGTGTGTGTTCTGAGTTGGTCAAAGCATTACTGAGTTGGTCCAAAATCGAGAAGTCATTTAGCAGGCTTAAGCTTTTAAACACATAGGCCTATTTGCGAAACCGAACCAAAGAAAAAACGTTATATTAGCTGATGGTTCTAGCTTGTGAAAGTGACCTAACTGATCAGTTGGATCTTCAAAAAAAACTGCAAATTGGTGGAAACTCATGAAAACACGAATAAAGTTCTAAAAGCCATTATCATTACACAGTCTATATATACAGGTTGTTACTGCTGAATCCTTATTAATCCATTATCCACATTCACTTCAAGTTGACTCAACATTCGTTTTTCACCTTTTTCCTTATTTGACTTACCAAGTGTGATTTGTGTATGTGTGTTATTTTTTTTTTAAGTAGTCAGTTTAAGCATCTTGTATCTCTCACTGTATGACTGAAAATCAGTGAACAGTAGTGCAATTTTGAATTAAGTTGTGTCTATATGCACCAGAAATCCAGAATGAAAGTTGTTTAAATTTGTCACCAGTAAATAAATTACTTTCCAGGAAATACTATAAGTCTGTTACAATAAAAATTACTTTCTCATAAATTTGGTTTGTTTCCATCTATTTAGTTGGTCAAACCGTAACGCCAAACGGATCAAATTGGTCAAAATTGTCCTTACCCTCCCCTCAATCACATACTCCTCGGGCCATCCCTGTCTCTCTTTCTCCCTCCATACACACACACACACACACACACACACACACACACACACACACACACACCACTGTTCCTCTGAATTCTCTGCTTGTATCTCTCCCCCATTATGACTGAAGCGAGGCACCAGCCTTGCCCCATCCTCTCACCCGCTCTGTGATGCATCTGTTAACTAGTAATCTGCCTTTCTTGTATACGACTAGTTAATTGTTGAAATGTCTTAGGATGTCTTTTTCCAGTGCAAAGTGCCACATTGTTTCGAACGCAATGCGTCCAGGCATCTCAATGAAATGGATATTTGTGTTTACGTTTCTTTGGATGGAACTGACGGTTTTGATTTATGACGGTCACATACAAATCAGTCCTAGTCATTCTAAGAACGAGACTTCAATTCCCATCTCTTGATGTAGCTGTTGTTGTTGTTGTTGTTGTGTAACCCTGGTCTGTCTGGCCAAGCAGAGCCTTGAACCACGGTCAAGCAATCGCCTTTGCTGGGCTGTCCCGTGCAGTGATGGGGTGAAACTAGGATATCCGGCCTTGAGCTGCATTTAGTCTCGCTACGCCACTATCTTTATAGGCAGCAGTTTGTTTAGTACAACTGTTGCCCTTGTAACAATATTTTCATATCATACAACATATTTCAGCACAAGTATACATACTCGTAATGTTTTCCCAAACTAGACTTTCGACGTTGAATTTTATTAGTGCCATATTTACTAAAAGCGAATACTTTCATGTTAGAAAGGACGGGAGCCCCTCGAAGAACCACCCAGGCTGGAGATGCTGCTATTGTTGCAGCAGCAGGGGCAACACCTCTTACGATTGCGGTGGCCATAAGGGACAGTCTTTAGTTAGATGTGTCCGCACTGACTGTCAGGCGAAGGCTGCATGATGCTGGTATACACTATAGAATTCCAGCAATGATGGAAAGCCTGATACAACAACACAGAGAGGGGAGGTTAGCCTTTGCTCAATGCTACTTTCAGAAGAATCTAGACTTTTGGTCGCGAGTCATCTTCATGGATGAGAAGTGTTTCTCCTCCACCTCGCATGGTAGGGTTCACTGCTGGAGAAGAAACAACACCAGGTATATGATATTACCATTTTTATTACTGATAAAATTCCGTACTGTTATTCCCCCCCCCCCCACCTCAAGGCTTCGTCTTCGTTGCAGTCATCTGTTTTCTGTTCACCTCGCTGTTACAATAATTAACCGATATTCAGACTTTCACCTATGGAATAGGTCAATAATCAAGCTGTCTTCCGCAGTCTGCATACCCCTCCATCCTTGATTTCCAGTCTTTTAAAGGCAATATGACCAGGCATCTAAAATAATCAGGATCCCTTGTTTTGGTCTTATTCTGTTCATATTGTCCTGGAAAAAAATATGATTCCTTCTACTCTTTGCCTCTATTTTCTTTGTATAAAGACATTAGTGCCGAGAAAAACTGTGATCAGTTCTAAATAATATAAGGTTAGGGTGGCATGTCATCAACTAGTATTCTGTCTAATGGCTGCAACAATACAAATATATATATATATATATATATATATATATATATATATATATATATATTTCGCATGCAGATGCGAGAGGGTCGACATTTGTGAGGAGGCACGATCGGGTCACGTTACCTGTAACATCTGAGGATACCTGACTCTACATGGCCTGGGTGACACGTTCAGCATCTAGGGGCGTTTTACTGCTGACCAGTGTGTCCATATCCTGGAGGAACGTTCCCTGCCATCTTTACGTGCAAAGGGTTTCCCATTCCAAGATGGACCTGTAATTTCCATGCATGACCGGTGCCCCATCCACACCGCACGTGTAGTACGGCAGTGGTTTCAGAGACAAGACATACTTCACCTCTCAGACTGGCCCGCCAAAGGGGCCATTCTAAATGTAACAAACATATCTTTGCTGACATGATTGATACCTAGCAGCCAGGAGACGAGAGGACAAGAAATGATCTCCTCAACCACGTAAACGACCAGCAGGAACTTTGCCTGCGCAAACACGACTTCATCCGTGGCCTTGTAAGCTTCATGCCTGATAGGTTGCAAGCAGTGATTGAGAAAGAGGGAGGCTGGACCCGATATTGATGTGAAAAGTTAGGCAACAGTTATCATTATATTAAGGATATGTATGCATATTATATATATATTGTTATGGAACAGAGAAAACTGTCCCGCAAAGGTCCAGGTTCAAAACAAAAGAGTCTGGTAAAATTACAAGTTAAAGTTTAATGCTCAAACTAACAACTAAACATTCAGGACTCATAAGGATAATGTAATGGCAAAAAACAGGTTAAATATATTGTTAACTGCAATAGCCTCTATTAACACGAAATTAGCAAGAGTAAATTTATCTAAGTCAGCCCTGATAAAATGAGAAAACCAGATAATACTCAGTAAATGCAAGATATATTATTACCGATACAAAATATTATTACCACTGGTTGACAATATGAATTACAAAAACTTTACTAGGCCTACGAATCAACACCTTATGCTATACAGTACAAGAACAAAATGTAATAACACTTATACTCAAATTACACAGCTGCTAGATGCTTGGAGACTTCCTGAGCACTCACAAAAATAACAACTGTACAGGTGAGGACAGAGATGTGAGCAAAATGAGGAGTAGATCTAAGTGGCAATTAATGCAGAGACTGAGCTCATTATATAGGGGCCGGCAGAGCTTGATACAACTTGTAAGAAGGACGCGCAAATGAAGCCATAGGGGACAAAGAGTTGACACTCCTACTCTGAACAACAGAAAGAACGACTTACTCTACTGTAAGGGTAGAAGGGGGGAGTGAGGTAGAACACGCTCGTGATAAAACATGCAGCATACTGTACGTTAGAATTACACAAAGGATGATGAAATCATAGGCTATGTAACACCTCCCCACAAAGAAAAAAGAAATTTACAAAGGAAATTTCTTATTACTCTAAAACAATGTGTCTAAAGTCTAGATAAGCAATCTGCAATAACATTTCTTTCCCCTTGACATGCTGTATGTCTAATGAATACTCCTGAAGAAGTAGACTCCATCTTGTCAATCTCTGATTTTTATCTTTAAACTTACTAAGGAATTTCAGTGGGTTATGATCGGTATAAATGACTATGGGGTCAAAACCAGAACACAAATAAAATGAAAAATCCTGTAAACCCAAAATCAAGGCCAAAAGCTCTTTCTCAATAGTTGAGTAGTTCTTTTGAGGTGGAGTGAACTTCTTACTGTAATAAGATACAGGGTGTTCAATACCCTGATCATCCTCTTGCAGCAAAACAGCCCCAGCTCCTGTATCACTTGCATCAACAGCCATCTTAAAAGGCTTAGCAAAATTTGGAGTAGCGAGCACTAGCTGACTTAATAGGATAGCTTTAAGTTTGGTGAAAGAGGATTCACAGTTATCGGTTCAGACAAATTTAACTCCCTTTTTCAGTAGGTCTGTAAGTGGTGATACAAGAATTGAAAAGTTAAGAATAAATCTCCTGTAATAACCTATCATTCCCAAAAATCTTTGTAGCTCTTTCCTACTTTTAGGTCTGGGAAGATCACTTATAACCTGAACCTTAGCTGCTGGTGATGCAACATGTCCATCACCAATTACGTACCCAAGGTACTGAACTTTAGCTTGACCAAACTCACACTTTGATAAATTAGCTACAAGATTAGCCTGAACCAAACACTCAAGAAATTTACTGACATGGCATAGGTGATCTTTCCAGTTGTCACTGAAGATTAATACATCATCAATATAAACAACACACCCTGCCAAACCCTCTGTTACAACATTCATGAGCTTCTGAAATGTGGCTGGTGCATTCTTCATACCATATGGCATTACAGAACATGCAAAAGTCTTTCCTAGTGTTACAAAACATGAGATCTCCCTGGCACGTTCAGTCATAGGTACTTGCCAGTATCCCTTTAACAAATCAAACTTACTTATGTACCTAGCCTTTCCGATCTTGTCTATGCAATCTTCCACACGAGGGAGAGGGTAAGTGTCTGTTTTGGTTATCTGATTAACACGTCTGCAGTCGATGCAAAGCCGCTGTGACCCACCTGGCTTAGGGACTAGAGTGACAGGAGAACTCCACTCGCTCTGACAGGGCTCAATCATCTTGTGGTCCAACAGGTAGCCAAGCTCCTTCTGGATGAGAGGAACTTTCACTGGGTTCACACGGTAAGGAGGCAGTTTAATTGGCTTTGCATCTCCAACATCGACATCATGCATCAACACAGTGGTTCTTCCTGGAGTGGCACGGAACACTTGCGGGTACTCCTGCAGTAATGCCGAAAACTCCTGCCTTTCCTCGGGAGGTAGATGAGAAAGCTTAGTCTGGAGATCATTCATGATATCAGGATTCTTCCCGAAACTATCACTCAGGCTCATGCTGCATGGGAGAACTTCACTTGCAGACTCGGGTGAAACAGCTACAGTGCAGACTGGGTTATTTTCGTCCCACCTGTGATATAACTTTATCATGTAGATGTGACAAAGTTGCTTGTTCTTTCTACGATCTGGTGTGGCGATGACATAGTTGACATCACTGAGTTTCTTCTCCACGAAATAAGGACCACTAAACTTGGCTTGAAGAGGTTGCCCATGCACTGGTAGCAGAATCAAAACCTGATCTCCTGGCTGAAAGTGGCGTAACCTGGACTTCTTATCATACCAAGTCTTCATCTTCTCATGAGCAGCTCCTAAATTCTCTCTTGCCAGCTGTAAAGCAGTGGACAGCCATTCTTTGAACTTCATCACATACTCCAGCAGGTTGACGTCATCTTCCTCCGACAGCCAGCATTCCTTGAGTAGCTTAAGGGGTCCTCCTACTTCATGGCCAAACAGTAGTTCAAAGGGTGAGAAGCCCAGTGATTCATTTGGAGATTCTCTTGCTGCAAATACAACGAATGGAAGACCTTTATCCCAGTCTTTCTGATGTTCCAAACAGTATTTCTTGAGCATCGATTTGAGTGTTTGATATCTCTCCAACTCTCCTTGGGTCTGGGGATGGTAAGCTGAAGACGTGATCTGGGTGATGCCCAACTCTTTCAGAGACTGCTTGAAAACATTTGACATGAAATTACTTCCCCGGTCTGACTGTACCTCCTTGGGCAGACCAAACTTTGTGAAGAACCCTAGCATTTCATTAACCACGTTCTTTGCTGAGATATTTCTAAGTGGAATGGCTTCAGGATAACGAGTAGCCATATCAATCAGGGTCAACACATAAGAAAATCCTGAAGAAGTCTTAGGAAGAGGGCCCACAATATCCACCAACACACGGGTGAAAGGCGCCTCAAAAGGAGGAATGGGAACTAGAGGTGCAACCTTTTCGGTCTGATTACACTTCCCCACAACTTGACAGGTGTGACAAGACTTACAATACCAGGAAACATCCCTGAAGATACCTGGCCAGTAGAAGTGTTTCAAAATGCGTGCCACAGTCTTCCTCACTCCAAGGTGTCCTGCCAAACTGGAATCATGAGCCACTCTAATGATATCCTGCCTACAAACACGAGGGATGACAACTTGATGTACAACCTCCCATTCACAGTCGGCTGATGCTGTTGGGGGTCTCCACTTTCTCATAAGTACTCCTGACTTTATATAATAACAAGTAGAAGCACCAGCTGACTCTTCCTCACTGCAAGCAGAGTTAGCTAGACCTTTCAACTCAGGGTCAGCAACCTGCAACTCAACCAACTCTTGACGAGACAAATCATCAACACTACGGGGTGCTGCCACATCTGGTGAGTGGTCCAAATTAGCAAGAAAAGTGTCAGTTAGGGTAACATCATCATCATCATTATCCTCTAAGTCACCAGTAACTTTAGACTTAGCCCTAGTGACAGCACATGCAGAGAACACATCAGGGACACCACAATCCTGGGTCGCAGCCACTGGCTCACTAGACAACTGAGGAGCTGGACACACTTGACTTCCACCAATATCATTTCCAAGTAAGAAATTTACACCTGACATTGGGAGTGTCTCAACCAACCCAACCATAACGGAACCATTAACAAAACCAGACTCTAAATTCACTCTGCACAGAGGGACAGAGAAGTAATTATTCCCTACACCTTGTAAGATTACAGTTTCATCAGAGGAATTAACATTAGAGCCTAGAACACTGGTCAGCATAATGGATTGGCAAGCACCTGTATCACGATATATTTTAACTGATTTCCTGTCATTACTGTCCAGAGGACTGACAAAACCATCAGACAGGAAATTAGCACATGAACTCTTGAGAGTGTCACCCACGTTACTGCTCAAAAGAGGAGCTCCATCATGAGAATTTAAATTCCCCATCAAAGCAGGTTCAATTAACTCAGTTAAAGAATTCTGGGAACTCTCAAGGGTGGACACTAGACCAACTGACTGAATATTTAAAGACTCCTTTTTGTTCACATCACGCTGTCTCCTGAAACATTTCTCCGTAGTATGACCAAGCTTACTACAATAAGTACATTTACGTTTCTGAAATCTAGAGGTGAAGCTGGTATTTACTTCCTGAGAAACATCATCTTTATTCTCTTTCGTGTTACCTGTACTCTGAGTAGAGGCAACGTACTTACTCTCAGCTTTCCTCTTTTCTTTAGAATATCTCTTGTGAGTGAGAACATATTCGTCAGCTAAAACTGCAGCATCAGACAAATTATCTATTCTTCTCTCATCAAGATATAGGCTTACATCATTATTAATACACCTTTTGAAGTCCTCCAACAAAATCATCTGCTTAAATTTACCAAAATCAGAATCCACATTCTTAGAATTTAACCACTGGTCTAACAGATCTTCTTTGATTTTTGTATACTCAACATGGGATTGCTTATCTTGCTTATAAGTTGTCCTAAATTTTACTCTATAGGCTTCAGGAACAAGCTCATAGGCCTTAAGAATCAAGCTCTTAACTACATCATAATTATCAGACTGATCCTGAGGCAAAGATGCATAAGTTACTTGAGCTTTACCGGTGAGAACACTCTGTAGGAGTACTGGCGAATACTTTTTGGGCCAATTAAAACCTGTAGCTACCCTCTCAAACAACTGAAAATACTTTGTTAAATCAGATTCATTAAAAGGAGGGACAAGTTTAACATTTTTAGCCACATCAAAATCATCAGAGCTAGATGATCCAGTTCCACCTTGTTTCATGCGATACTCATGGTCTGTCTGAATCCTAGCAAGTTCAATTTGTGCCTGAGCCTGTACCTGTGCCTCCTGAATACGAGCCTGAGATTCAGCCTCCTTAGCATTTGCCTGAAATCCATCCTCCTGAATACGAGCCTGAGACTCCGCCTCCTTAGCCTGAGACTCAGCCTCCTTAGCACGTGCCTGAAACAGCCTCTTTAACACAAGCCTCCTGCAGAGCTAGCTGTAACTTAGCTATTTCAATCTGCGTTTGCTCATTTAGAGGAGTTACATTAAACAAGCTTTTATTAATCATGCCAACAATTTGATCTTTAGAATGATGAGAGTGAACTGCAATTCCCAACTGTTGAGCAACAAGCTTAAGTTCATTCTTTGTTCTGTTTTCTACATCACACACTGTTTGCACATTTTACAAAAAATCTTTGGCTTCATCAAGCGTAGTAATAGTAGACATCATGAATAAATCACAGTCACAAAATATCAAGCAATATCCTTATGATAATATCCTGAATATCCTGATAAGAGGTCGCCAAATTTATGTTACGGAACAGAGAAAACTGTCCCGTTAAGTTCCAGGTTCAAAAAAAAAGAGTTAGGTAAAATTACAAGTTAAAGTTTAATGCTCAAACTAACAACTAAACATTCAGGACTCACAAGGATAATGTAATGGCATAAAACAGGTTAAATATATGGTTAACTGCAATAGCCTCTATTAACACGAAATTAGCAAGAGTAAATTTATCTAAGTCAGCCCTGATAAAATGAGAAAACCAGATAATACTCAGTGAATGCAAGATATATTATTACAGATACAAAATATTATTACCACTGGTTGACAATATGAATTACAAAAACTTTACTAGGCCTACGAATCAACACCTTATGCTATACAGTACAAGAACAAAATGTAATAACACTTATACTCAAATTACACAGCTGCTAGATGCTTGGAGACTTCCTGAGCACTCACAGTAATAACAACTGTACAGGTGAGGACAGAGATGTGAGCAAAATGAGGAGTAGATCTAAGTGGCAGTTAATGCAGAGACTGAGCTCATTATATAGGGGCCGGCAGAGCTTGATACAACTTGTAAGAAGGACGCGCAAATGAAGCCATAGGGGACAAAGAGTTGACACTCCTACTCTGAACAACAGAAAGAACGACTTACTCTACTGTAAGGGTAGAAGGGGGGAGTGAGGTAGAACACGCTCGTGATCAAACATGCAGCATACTGTACGTTAGAGTTACACAAAGGATGATGAAATCATAGGCTATGTAACAATATATATATATATATATATATATATATATATATATATATATATATATATATATATATATATATATATATATATATATATATTGTTGACTATAAAATAGAAATAAAAATAAAATTGTCTAATATTTGTCTGAAAACTTCCGTATAATTATGCTTATATATTATCCACCTCCTATTAGATGCAAGATTACTCACACGTAATAAATATAGTGTTCCTTGGCCTTCCCACACAAACAGGACGGATGAAGTAAACTGTTTCAATGTCTTTTCCTCCATAATTATGCGATTTGTTAATGCGTCGGTGGTGGTGGACGGTGGTCGCGGACGGTGGTCGCGGCGGCGGTGATGGTGGATTGTGGGTGTTGGTAAGTGGCGGCGGTGGTGGTGGGCGGTGGCGGCGGCGGCGTTGGTGGTGGTGAGTGGTTGTGGTGGGTGGCAAGTGGGGGAGACTGTGGTGGTGGTGACTGTTGTTGTTATTGTTGTTGTTCTTATGAGTTTGTGTTTGTGTTTGTGTGTGTGTTTGTGTGTGCGTGTTTGTGTGTGTGTGTGTTTGTTTGTGCGTGTATGTGTGTTTGTGGGCGTGTGTGTTTGTGTGTGCATGTGTGTGTGTGTGTGTGTGTGTGTGTGTGTGTGTTTTGTGTGTGTGTGTGTGTGTGTGTGTGTGTGTGTGTGTGTGTGTGTGTGTGTTTCAGTGGGAGAATAGTCTGCTCACAAATCACTTACTGATTCATATCAGACTTCTTCATTTCCCTCTATTTGTGTATTGTAACTTATTACTTGTATACATATTTTCATCACAACCGCATAATGTCCACGTATTTCCTTCATGAATATGTAATGATACTTACCAATATCTGTATAAATATCCGTTTCATCTCAAATTTCGCATTCGTCGTGTGACTGAAACTGTTCCGGTATTTGCTGCTCTGTCTGTGGTGGCGAGCGGTTCGGGGTATTAACATGTCGTCCAGAAAGAGCGGACCGAGGCTTGTGCCTTCCATTTTGGGTGTAGTACGAACTTCTGAACGGAGCTGTACCTCCTTTCCACCGGGCAGTTTCTCGTGTGCTGTGGGGACGGCTCACCGATATCAATGACAGCCTTTACTCATTTTCTATTCATTGGCATACCCACGGCCACACCAGCAGACCTAGCCGTCCCCGCAACACGTGAGGTTCTAGCTTAGTGTTATGTGCGGACTGCCCTGTGTTATAGCGAGTAAATTCAGCGTAGACATTCCTCGAAGTGAATATCATGGTGTGGCATTGTAATTTTTTCTTTTATAGTTACTTTTTTTTTTTTTATCATACCTTGGAGTGAATATGAAGACATGAATTTGCTCCTTTTTTTTTTTTCCCACTACTATAGCCAGATAATTTTACTCAGTCTAGAGAGACCTTCCGAACCGGAGTTGTTGAAAATGACCTTCATTTATCACTTCAGGTCAAGAGATCTAAGCTCAATGAGGGAGTCTGGAAGTGGAAAAAAAAAAAATGTACCTTGAAAGACATCCTTATGGTGAGAGGGTGAACACTTTGGTTCCTATGACCCCCATTCAGCTGAATAAAATCGTCTGATGGTAATTGAAATAGACTACTAAATTTGTCCCGACCATGAGAAGGCTAAATGAGACCATTAAGTTCAGGTACAGATTGTGAAGAACGCCCTTGTGAGTCAGGTTAGTTTTCTGAATATAGTATTAGTTTCCAGAATACGGCAAAACTCAATGCTTTAATTAATGCATTTTGTGGTGTCACGTCATTCAGTTTTCCACAACTGCGTATTTGATTACTAACTGGTTTTCGGTATAGTCATGTTTTGTGCCCTTCTTGGAATCCTCTGCCATCAGATTCCAGGTAATATCGTTCGCTGCAGCTAACATTCCTCATTACTGCACTTTGCTTCATGGGGAAATAGTCAGATATAAAAATAAACTCCTATAGATGTATAATTATAGACAGACAGACAGACACAGGAAGACAGGTAGACAGATACAGATATTTAGATACAGAGATTAAGACAGACAAATATACAGATCACTTTTTTACAAAGAAATATGTACATGTGAGTAAATGACATCAGGGCAAACAGTTCGATCGACCGAAATTGATTTACATATAACATTCCCCTGATCTGGCCAGGACGTGCAGTAAAACTTATAAAGCCAAAGTTACACATTTTCAGAAGTAACCACACTCTGCTCATGAATCCCAAAACTAATACCACTCATTGGAAGAGTCAAGATCAATAATCCCTTTACACGTTTAAGAATTCTGGACTGGAGGAGATGTTAGTCATTCTTTTATCTTTTACAGTTACTAGTAGAATTTTCAGTGATCGATTGTCAGCTGATATAACTGGCCACTCTTATAACCAAAACACTGTGTCATAGTTACATAATTTCGATGAGTTTTGACTATGAGGTATTAGTGAGTCTCCTTGGTTACTACTTAAAACGATCCTCCAGTCTAACTATATTTGACAGTGTAAAGCTATTATTATCTTCTGCTGTATGTCGACTTATATGTGCGAGCGAGTTATGAACAGCATAACAACCCAGTAACAGAAATCAGAGGACGAGAAAATTAGTGTGGGGGAAGGAAGTGCACACAATTATGAAAACAGAAGGGAAAGGAATTGGGAATATGGCTAGGATAGGAAGTGCATTTTTGGCTGTCTGTGTGTTTTGCCTCTTGTTTGGATAGGGAAGGGAGTGTATTTTGTCTCTATCTAATTTTAACTCTTGTTTGTATTAGGTATAAGTGTATATTGTCTCTTGTTTGGATATGGTAAGAAGTGTATTTTGCCTCTTGTTTGGTGTGCATTTCGTGCTATTTGATGTGTATATTGTCTCCTTTATTTTGTCTTGTTTGGATTGTGTGGGGAGTGTATATTGTCATGGATTGGAGATTGGTTATGGCAGCGTGTATTTTTTCTCTTGGGTCGGGTGACTGGTTTCTGTAGAGTGTATTTGTCTCTGTTTGACCCCTAAAGGTGGAGTAGGTCATTTGTATTTTTATTCTTACTGTAGACAAACGACGTTATTTAACACAGTAGAAGCTTCAGACCGGTGGAGTTAGGTTACCGTACAATGGGGCAATTCCGACCGCTGGGGGGGCAACTCAGATAGATTTGAAGTTTTTTAAAATAAATAATAAAAATGTAAAAGTATGAAATAAGAATCATAAAAAACAAATATAAGAAATGAAGATTAGACTTTGAAATTTTTGTAGGAGTTGCCACCAGCGGTCGGATTTGCCCCATTCTACTGTATGCATATTGTTTGCTTAAACACGTCGACCAGAATACGTCGTTTGCAGTTTAGTCTTTCTAATTCTAGACGATATTAATCATCTCAGAAGTTTTTTCTTTTTGTTTGAGGGGTTAGGTATAGCCTACATTAACCCCTTCACTGCTTGATGCCATTCTTAATTTGAAAATAATCGCTTGAGGTAGCATTAATAAGTTAAACATTAAAGGGGTTAATCCTTTTCTGACTTGAACTTTTTATGGCAGTCTTTATTTTATGTTATCCTTGCGAGAGGTGTCACCTAAGCGGAGAACAATTATGTGTTCGTGGCACTGAAATGGATAGGTCCTCTTGGTTAGCAGTCGCCTTCATATTCTGTCACATAAACCAGTCTGATTAAAAAAAAAAAAAAAAAAAAAAGTGGGGGGAGAAGGAATCCCCTTAGTTTGGGACAGTCTTTACTGACCGTCACTTCAACTGAAAAAAAAAAAAAAAAAGTTCTTAGCCCTAAATTGACTTTATATTCCCATACCTCACAGCCTGGCATGGTGTCACCTGCTTTGCCTCAGTATTTGTCTTCCCTCACATGTCGATCTTCGTATGTTTACGTGACAGAGGGTCGAGTTACCTTGTGTGAACCTGTCTGACATTTCATCTTTCCATATCCGACATGTGATCTGTTTTTCCTCCTGTCCTGTGGGAAGGAATGACAGTATATTATTGGGATTTCTCATAGGTGTTTAGGGCAGTTTGGATAAGCAGTATATCAACGTGCCATTTCCAGGAATAAATTAGTTGGGAAGATGTACAATGGATCCTTCTAAAATACTTGTAATACTGATTCATTCATATGGAGCTACAGTTCCTCCACTTCAGATGGCTGGGATATCCACTCTTTTGCAACTTTTTCCAGTAGAGTAAGACTAATATAGGTCATGGTTACATCCTTTCCATAGCACTACTTCGTGACTATTACTAAGTTATATTACTAAGTTGTTTTTTGTTGTTACATATCAGCACGTGGGATAGATAGACAGCAATATGAGGCCAAAGTTAGGTAGAAAGTACAGTGAATGAAAAAAAAAAAAAATTTGTTACACGTCGCCTAAGGCCATGGATCATCTACTGTGGCCGCGAAAATCCACTTTATCGCTACTCAGCGTCCCTCCCCGAGCCCCCTTGCCAATCCAGGCTACCCCTTTATGTTCCTGCCATTCTTACCACTCTGTTTCACGTCGTCCTTGGTTTTCGTATTCATTCTTTCAGGTAATAGGGATCTTTAATACATGCGGTGCACCTAGCGTGAGCATATTCAAATTTAAATTTTCCTGCCTAGAAGGTATAAAGAATTAGATCTAGAGTATTTGTTAGGCCGGAAAATTTTGCTTTGACATTCTTGAACCTCTTTGATGGTAATTTTCTTTTGATTATTGTGTTATCTGATTAACCTCTCTCTCTCTCTCTCTCTCTCTCTCTCTCTCTCTCTCTTTCTCTCTCTCTCTCTCTCTCTCTCTTTCATTTCAGCTCGTACATAGTCTTCCTCTTATTCACCCAAACAACAACTGTCCTTAAATAATTCTAGGGTCATTTATTTTCACGTCACAGAGAAATGGTTAAAGGACTTGACACTGAGAGATGGACAGGAGGGCAGCCATAGGGAAGGGGAAGGTGTTGGATGGGAATGAGAATGTTGATGTGAAATTTTGTATGGCGTAGTGTGTCTGTGTGGGACTATGTGGTCATGTGGAGTGTGTCTGTGTGGGATTGTGTGGGCATGTGGAATGTGTGTGTGTGTGTGGGTGTGTGGGTGGGTGTGTGTTTATCTTTCTAAGACACTCCTCCAGTGTGTCCATATGTATGTGTGTTTACCTTTCATTCACATCATCGTGTGTGTGTGTGTGTGTGTGTGTGTGTGTGTGTGTGTGTGTGTACATGCAAATATCCTCAATATGTATGCATGTGTGCTTGTGTGTCTGTGTTTGCTTCTGTATTTATCCATCATCAACGCTCCCCTTGTATGTACATCTGTATATGTGTGTGTTTACCATTCATCGACACTCCCTGTATGTATATTTGTGTATATATGGCTTTCTAAGAATGGATGTATGTATGTTTGTATGTATGTATGTATTGTACGTGTTTTCCCTGCTTCATTTGTGCGTGTGTGCGTGCGTGCGTGGGTGCATCTCATCTCCGTTTTCTAAGACTCTCACCCTGGGCGATAAGGCCTGAGAATCCAATACACCTCTCCGGGACGGACTATGTTAATTTTCTTTGATACGGCAAAATGATAGCAAAAAATACCCCATGAATTTTATCTCGTCTCAGCTTGCTCAGTTTTCCCCGACTTTTCATTCGATAATTTGGCCGACCTTCTTTCTTTCTTTCTTTCTTTCTGTCTATTACTGACTCATTTGGCGAAGGAGCTCACTACTGAATCTGATCATCTGTTTTTTCTTCTTTGCCTGTTTTTCTTTTCTCTCTCTCTCTTTTTTTTTTTTTTTTTGTTACGTCGCCAGTCAGAAAGGGGTTGGTTAGCTTAATACGATTTAGTGATTCATTCTAGGTGACGTAAAGGGCTTCGCAGTAGCTCTTCCTTAGCGACTTGTTTTGCATATTGCACCTTTATGTTGTCTTTTGTTTTATTTTCAATGTCGTTTTGAATATGGAAGCACGAGTGAATTTGCAAGGTGTAATGTGGAAAATAAATCGCTCAGGAACAGGTGTTACGAAATCAAGCCTCTTAGAATATTACCCTTAATTTTTTTGCCCATTAAGCCCCTTGAGTAAAGTCACGTAATTATAACTTTATTTTTGGTACTTTAGACGATTTTAATCAGCTTGAGATTTTTTTGAACTGACGGCTTTAGATATAGCCTTCATTAACCTCTTGACAGGTATATATTCTCAGAGTTATTGAAATTGTCTCGTGGTAGCTTGAAAAAATATTTAAAACGCCCCATTGGAGCGAAGGGGTTGAACTCTCGCTACTGATAGACGATTTCATTTACTGGCTGGTTATTTCATACACTGGCAAGCGACTTTATTCACAGGTAGAGGACTTCATTCGCTTGCAGACGATTTTGTTCACTGCCAGACGATTTTTTCACTAGCAGACGATTTTTTTTTCACTTGTAGACTTTTTTTTATAGGTAGACAATTTTGTTCACTGGCAGACGATTTCATTCATTCGCAGACGATTTCATTCACTGGCAGGCGATTTCATTCACTAGCAGGCGATTTCATTCATTGGCAGACGATTTCATTCTTTGGCAGACGATTTCATTCATTGTCAGGCGATTTCATTCACTGGCAGGTGATTTCATTCACTAGCAGACGATTTCATTCACTAGCAGACGATTTCATTCACTGGCAGGCGATTTCATTCACTGGCAGACCATTTCATTAAGGAGAGACTTCCTCCCCCTCCTTACGGCTTCAAGGGGTGACAAAACACTATCCATAAACGGCATTGCAACAGGTAATGTGTAGTCAAATCTAGGTCAATTGGTGCCTGCAATCATGGCGGGTGTTTGCAACTTTTGCCCCACTTCCTGCAATAGCCAAGTCCTTAAGCTTTTTGAGGGAGTGGTTATTGTAGGTGAGGTTTGGCATTTCGCTTATTGCAGGAATATTAGGATTACTGTGGCTGAATATAGTCATAGCTGAATATAATCGTGTAGCGACAGAAAAAGAACATTGTACAGATAACAAAAAGGTTGTTTTAACCTAACGAGGAACCTCAGTCCCTTTCAGCTCAGTTAATGATCTAGTGTAGTCAGATTAGAGGGTCGATTTGCCTATGCTCTTTTTACAATAACTTGGCCTAAAATTGCCTTCTCTTTATCTTGAATGCTAAGCTGTCACAAGAGATTAATATTAGAATGTGGTTTTAGTTACAGACGAGTGCTATAGAAAGAATGTAGAGCCGTTGTCTTACTATGTTGCTGAGCTGCGTAAAATTAGCTGCAAAAGGACGATAATCTGGGCCAAGTTTTAGTAAAATGATATTAGTAATCGAGGCGACACATTTTTACCCCCTAACTAAGGCAGTAACTAAGGCTCATTGAACTTCATTAGACCACGACTCTGTAATCTGTTGTAATGAAAGTGGCCTAGTTCTGTCAGAAAATAGGCCGACTACGGAGGATTCCTAACCCGTAAAAACCAAGTGATTTAACGGGAAGATAATAAATAACCATCGTCATACAAGAATGTCAAAGGGTGAGACCACACTTAGTCAAAACGTGTGACAGACAAGAGGAAACGAGGCTCAGGGGTCCGTCCAACGTTCAGACTCTGATATTTGCAATTGCTCTAACTTGTTGCTTTGTTTGGGGAGGTGATTAAGTTTGTGCTGAGCAGTTACTTGGTGTGGGAGGGGCGATTAAGTTTACGCTGGCTATAGCACATTTGTTCTCATCTGACAAAGAGCCCTAACCCCTTTTCGTCTTAGTTGACCGCCAGCTGTACTCGGATTGGACAGTAAATTTTACAATACCCTTTTTAACCTAACTTGGCCTAAAATTGTCATCTCTCCATCTCGATTACTTAGTTACACGAAATCAATACTAGACTATTACGCTAGTCAAAAAGAAGTGCTATGGAAGGGATGTAGAGCCGTAGTTTTGTTATTCTGCCGCTCAGCTACGTGAAACAAGTTCCAAATGAACGAAAATGCAGCAACCAAGTAAACACATTCTTAGCTCACAGATAAGGTACATCAAAATCCATATAAAGACGACTTAGTATCTGAGTTGTGGGAATGGCTCAGTTCCATTAGGTGAAAACAAACCGGCTATAGAGCTTGAGCTGAGGTAGGGGTACGAGTGCTAGGCTGGTAGTTTTGGTGAAGAGGTAAGAGGTCAATTTGCGGGATGATTAATATGATTAAATTTCTGCAAAGTTTGCTAGTTGGGGTAATGCGATAGGAGGGGTGATCAAAGTTGAGGTGGGGTTAGAAGTGTAGTTGTGGTGGAGAGTGAGATGGCCAACCTGGTGGGGTAGCTTAGAAATGATTAAGTTTGTGCAGAGTAGTTAGCCTGAGTGGGGAAGGCGATTATTTTGGTATAGAGGAGTTAGAATTCTGGTGGGACAGGAATGATATATATTAGTACAGCCGTGGTAGAGAGGGAGGTGCTCATGCTCAAAGTTGCGGGGTAGTCAAGAGGTGATTTAGCTTTGTACAGAGACGTTTGTTGGGAGGATAAGTTTACACAGACTAGTGTGGAGGTGGGCAGTAGTGATATTCCATTAGTTGTGGTGGGGAGGGAGATAGTCAAGTTTGTGGATTGGGCCAAAAGTTGTTAGAGAGAGTTGGAGAGGGGAAGGGTCTGAGGAGGTGGATAAGTTTATGCAGGCTAGAGCTGGGGTCGCTGGGGTCTGAGTGAGAGTGAGGAAGTCCAGGGTATCCATTATTCGTGAAGACAGGAGATTTGGTGGAGGAGGGGGACCAGGTCTGTTTGAAGGGTATAGATGAGGTGATGAAGTTTGTTGTTGCTATTTTTATTTGTTTGATATTTTTACGTGTTTTCTGTTGTTACTGTTGTTGTTTTTTGAAGACCATAGGTAGGGTAGGGGATAGGGGGTCAAGAGTGTGAAGACTGGAGATGGTCAAGTACATAGGTTTCTGAAAATTAATGACTGTCTGGTAGAAGCTGCTAACCGCGTCAGTCCAATTACATTCTTCAGTATTTCAAGGTCCATTTATGCCCCTTAGGATTGGATTTTCGAACGGATTGATTAGGTATTGCCTTTCGTAATCCCTTGAATACTAGAGGCTCCTTCCTATGGTAATTACAATCGATTGGTGGCAGCAAAACCAAACATTTTACGTCATCGGATGGAAGGAGGTTGCTGGGGTGGGGCTGGTGAAGAGATGGGGAGAGGTGGTTAAGTTTATGCAGACCTGAGGTAGGTGGAAAGGAGGGGAGATAAGACCGAGTGATGACGATGGGGAGGTGTAGAGGGAATATAAAAGCTGGAGTGGTGGAGAGAGAGAGATGAGAGGTAGTGTGATAGGGAAGGGATATGGAGTTGGGTGCTTGTGGCGATGGGAGACGTTGTGTGGGAGGTAAGGAAGGAGACTGGAGGGGGTGGTGAGGAAGTGAGATGAAAGAAGGAGTGGTGGAGAGGAGAGAAAAGATGGGGTAGTGAGGAGGGAAAATGAAAGGTGTGGAGGTGGTGGAAAAAGGAAATAAGAGTTGGGGTGCTGAGATGGAGAGATGATTAGATTTGTGAAGACTGGAGTTAAGCTGGGGTGAAGAGGAGGAGGACGTGGTCAAGTTTGGCCGGAAAATTAATGTGCGTCTGCAAGAAGTTGTTAGAACTGGAGGGGCGGGGAGGAAATGATGAAGTTTGTGCAGAGTTACGAGACGGATGAACGTCAGAGCTGACGTCATTTTTAAAAATAGTGATAAGTGGATCAGCCCCTATCTCACTCAGTTCTTAGCTTGGAAAAAATGTCTGGTTGATGACGATGATGATGGTGATGATGATGTCAGCCGGTTTGAAAATCCCCCAAAAGCAGCTGTATTTTTTTTATCATCAGTTGTGCCAACCTGACATCTATCCTTAAGTGTTATAAAGTACTGAGGTGGAAAGTTGTGAACGCTCAAGCTGTGTTGTACAGTTCCTGAAGGGTAATTGATCCACTGGGCAGAAGAGCACTAGTTTTTATTATTACGGAATGTGACTCGCTCTCACCAAGTGTATCATTGCATTGCTTTGTGGTTCTTAACTTCGAGTCATACAATTAGATATAGCTAGTCTCTTTTCTGTAACATAGAGCCACCAAAGGATCATTAGGCCTCTTGCTTTTCGTTCTTCTTTGTACTCTGGGTTACAGGAGATTGTTCCAAACTCATTTACTGCTGTAAGTTTACCCTGAGCTGAATAGAATCCTTCCGAGGAAAAGTGTAAAATAAATACTATCACATAGCAAAGGATACTTGTCACCGCTTCGAACCCCTGAGTTGAATAACAGTATATGACTTTAACCAAAATATAAAAATTCGTCATCGTATTAAGAGGTTTAAAGCATAGCCTTTTAATTCGCGCTGTGTAATGATAACAGGGGGTGATTCATTATTGCTAATAACCTATACGCCTTGGTAATTAACAATATAAACTGCGTATCAGTGCTTGTGAAGAGCTTAATTGCCTGAACGTAATGCAATAACACATCCTCATTATTTAATTGTTAACGTATCAACCCCTTCAGTTTAAGGACATCTTTCACATTTTATTCTTGCTGTCAACAGACTATTCTATAAATTTTCGGGAAGACTTTTATAGTTGAAATAATTAGACTTAGCCTTCATTAACTTCCTTATTAGACTTGTAAATAGATATGCAAATTAATAAAATGGTGAAATCCTGAGCAACATAAAAAAAAATGCCATTGAAGGAAAGGGGTTAACCTGTTGTCTACCATGATTTTTTTTTTTCTGTTACTAATCTTGCAACAGACTAATGATTTTACTGTTGATATGGTCAGTCAGTTTTAATTCTTGATTTAACCAGTTCATTTATTCATTCTGTCTCCGAGTGATTTTATCTTTGCACTTCTGCCAGATGACTCTGGTTCGTATTGTTGTTGCTTAAGGAGAT